>NC_088352.1:24850000-25150000 GCF_036884655.1 Musa acuminata AAA Group | reverse complement strand
CTTTTACGAACGAGCTTCCTTGCAGTTTACGCTTACATTTTAATCCTATTAATAACTGCAATCTGTCCTCTACGATTTTACGAACGAGTTTTGACATTTAGACGTAAAACTGCATTCGGACGTAAATCGGCTTTCTTCGCTCAATCATCAGATTTCAGTTTACGTTTACGTCTTGATTTCAACTGCATACTGCCTTCTGCGAATATACAAACGAGTTTCAAAGTTTAGACGCAAATCTGCGTTTAGACGTAAAACTGCGTTTAAACGTAAAACTGCGTTTAGACGTAAATCTGCGTTTAGACGTAAAACTACGTTCAGACGTAAAACTGCGTTTAAACGTAAAACTGCGTTTAGACGTAAATCTGCGTTTAGACGTAAAACTACGTTTAGACGTAAAACTGCGTTTAGACGCAAATCTGTGTTTAGACGTAAATCTGCATTTAGACGCAAAACTGCGCTTAGACGCAATCTGCGCTTAGACGCAATCTGCGCTTAGACGCAAAACTGCGCTTAGACGCAATCTGCGCTTAAGACGCAAACTGCACTTAGATACAAACTGAGAATTTGCTTTTGCATCATAATCGTTTTTAACGAACGCAGCTTTTTGTTTTTAAATTATTATAAAATTTCCGCTGCACTAATTCACCCCCCCCCTCTTAGTGCTCTTGATCCTAACATAACTATGATAGCTTGAAGATATAAAGTAAGTTTACCGGAGTCAAGTTCGATGGGTGTTCGAGAGTCCACCGAAAGTCTGAAGAATCGTTGGAAGTGATGCTGGAACCAACCGAGAAAGAATCAAGGACTTGCCGAAGTTTTCGAAAGTCCGCCGGAAAGATCGTCAGAGGTTCGTGGAGATCACCGAGAAGGTTCAGATACTTGCCAAAGACTTATTGAACTCGCCACAAGATCGGGAGCCTGTTGGGAGTCCACCGAAAGAAATCCGAGGGTATATCAAAAGTCCATCGGAAGTTCACCGGAAGGAAACCCGACGTTGCCAGTTAAAATTTTGCTTAGGGCTATATCTTAATTTCATAGTTTGCATATAATTTGGTTAGGATTAAGGGTTAATCCTATAACCCGGTTAGGGACCAATTGGGCCCGAGTTTGGACTGGTTTGGGCCAAGTTTGGAGCCCAACCAGTGAGCTAAAATAGTCCAAGCGGTGGCACTACCTAGAACCCGAGAGGTCCAACGGTGACACCGTCAGTACATTGTTAGTGTCAGACACTGACAAGCGGTGGCACCACTAGCATCGAGAAACTCAAAAGTAATTCAAATTTGGAGCCCAAATTTGAATCCTCTTGGGGCCTATAATTACCTCTCAATTCTCAGCAGAGATTACACCTTTTTAAGAAGTTAGAAAGTGAGAAAAAACTCTAGCAAAGTCTTGTTTTCAATAGCTTAAGTGTTCACCTCTCTCTTTCTCTTTGAAAAAAATCTATAAGAGTGTGAACCACTTGTAAGAAGGTTGTAAGAGGGGTATTTGGTCCTTCTCCTTCAAAGTGATTTGCTAGTGGAAGTTGGAAGCCTCATCGAAAAAGGCTTTGAAAGTGGATGCAGGTCATTTGACCAAACCACTATATATCGTAGTGTTCCTTGAATGTGTGAGTGTTTAATTTTCTGAACCATTTCTCTACTTAGCTGCAAATCATTCAATTTTCATCTCCCTACTCTTGACTACCTTTACTCGAGATATTTTAGCTAAGTCATCTTTCGTCGAATCGAAATCTCTACACATTTACGAAATCAATTTCAAACTTATGAATTTTTATTCGCTGCACTAATTCACCACCCCTCTTAGTACCACTCCGATCCTAAAAATAAATATTGATCAATAATATTTTCCTTAAATCTAAAGAAAGTAACGGTATCAAAAAAATTAATACATCATTGTTTGAAGGCTTGTTTAAGGTCATAAATAGATTTCCTAAATTTACATACCAAATTTTATATTTTTTTATTTTCTTTATGAATCATTTAGGTTAATCCATATAAATCTAAATCTTCATTCAGATAGGTTAATCTATATAAATCTAGATTTCCATTTAGAAAAGTTATTTTCATATGCATATAATGTAATTCAAAATCATAATAAGTCACTAATGTCATGACGAATCTTAACAAGTTCATTTAAAAAACTAAAGAAAAGTCTCTTACGATAAGTCTAGCCGTTATATTATTCGATATTACCTTTTGAGTTATATTTATGTAATATATTCTTTCATAATTACTAGGCAATTCGACGAGTTCTTAAACATCATTCTAGTTTATTGATTTTAACTCTTTCTTTAATATATCATACAATTATTTAGAATTGCTACTTTTCATAACTTGTGTAAACAATAAGAGATCCTTTTTATTCCTATATCAATTCTTATATATATACCATATGATATAAAAAATGATGGGTCTCTTTTCCTTTTGAGATCTTATCAAAATTGTCAGTTGTGATTGTTTTATAATATTATTAGCAATAACATCAACATTATGTGAGAGTTCATTAATATTATTTTATTATTCATTATGATCAAATTTTTTACTAATTTAAGAAACAATATTTTTTTAAATATAAAATGATAAAAAAATTATTGAGAAACCTTAAATAGCATCACATGCACATCGAAAAACAAAAATAAAAATTGGTTTCTCAAATCAAGTTTATCGAATCGTCGTGTGATGACTGGGAGCATAAAATCGAGAAACCAAAAACTGCATAAGGGGTGTGAGACGTTCTCACATAGGAAAACTCGTATATCCCCTAAGATCACAGATTCTAGTTCGTGGATAAAGTGTTGAATCTTAGATTTTGATGATGAAATCAATTAGTAAATTGTTTGATCCAATCTATATGTTGAGAAAAGTGTACAAGATTAACTATAATAGTGATCAAGGCATAAAGCAAAACGAAGTGCCAGAGTCAAGATGGATAATTCGTTGGGAGTTTGAGAGTTCGTCGGGAGTCCGGAGGTTCATCGGAAGTGCTGTCAGAATTGGCCGAGAAGCTCGTCGGAACTCGCCAAGAAGATCATTGTAAAGTCCAAGAACTTCCTAGGAGTCCGTTGGAAGATTACCGAGAGATCGTCAGAAATCCGCCGAAAGCTCGTCGGAAGAAACCTAGACTTATCAGACTTGTTTTGTTTAGTGTATGCTTTAAAAATCATAGTTAGCACATAATTAGGCTTAGCTTTGGGAAGTAATCCCATTAAATCTGTTAAGGGCCAATTGGGCCCATAATTGGATTGGTTTGGGTCATATTTAAGGCCCAACTAGGTTGTTAAACCCTATCTGGTGGTGGCACCACCAAACTGGGGTGGTGGAACTGCCCAGGGCTTAGTCACCAAGAAGCCTAAGCGATAGTATCATCTAGATTGGGTGGTGGTACCGCCGATAGTTATTACTATCAAACGGTGGTACCACCTTATTAAGCGGTGGTACCGCTAGAGCCTAGTCTTTGAGGTTTTGTCATGTGGTAGTATTGTCAGACTAGGCAGTGATACCACCTAGTGTTAGTGCTGCAGGCGAGGGTACCACCCAACACAAGCGATGGTACTGCCAGTACCTCGAAAACCCATGATGAGACATTTTTTATCTCTAATTTTGAAGCCATTATGACCTATAAATACCCCACCCATTTTTGTATTAAAGGGCAATCAAGTGTGAAAATCCTTTATAAGTGTTGGGATGCAAAAGTGCAAAGAGTCCTCCTCTCTCTCTCTTTAGTTTTGTAATAATCCAAGAAGATGTGTGAGGCCTATAAGTATTGTCTCCTAAACCCATGAAAAGGAGAAAGCACTGTAATGAGGTGGTTGGTCTTTGCCTATTGAAGGAAGACCATTAGTGGACGCCGGTGACCTCGATAGAGGAGGAATTGGGAGTAGACGTAGGTCGGATGACCAAACCACTATAAAATTGGCATGTTCTTTTCTTGGTACGTACTTTACTTTTGCTGCATTCCACTTTACTTCATTGTAAACTATCTAATCCCCTCTTCTCTACTCACTTACAAACTTATTCAAGTAAAACGACATTTCAATATGGTTTTTGTCGAACTAAGAGTTTCATTGTATGAAGTTTTTTGAAAGTGATTAAATTTATCATTTTTATCCACTGCATTAATTCAACCCCCTCTTAGTGTCGTTCTTGATCCTAACATAAAGGAGCTCTTGCAAACTCCTCTCTAATGGTGATCCATATTAGAGACGTAGTAACAATACACCTCCTCGCACAATGAGTTATTTTCTCACGATCACACACCACCATGTAGTAGCAAATAAGGAGGGATCGATCCCTCTTATTGTCCTCTCACACCAAAGAGGGGGCTGACACCTGGATGAAGAAGGGGAGAGGAGATGAGGAGGGTGGCGGCTATAGGGGTCTAGCCTATAACCCTTTGAGCCCATCTTCTATTTATAAAGAGCTCCTTTATTTACCTTAATGAATCCTGCTTTAACGAGTATTGAATCTCTATCCAACAAACCATTCTAACCTTTATTAGGTCTCACCCAATGGATCCATTAAAACAAGGGTTTATTGGATATTTTATATACAATCCTCTATTTGTCGTGTTATCCACCATATATGTGTAACTCTTGAAGCCCAATACTAAGCTGGTCGTGAGTTACACTAGTCAGAACTCCTTTTGATTTAGTGAATTATTATCCCTGTAATAATTCACTTAACTTATAGACTATGGATATATTAGGCCATATGCCATAGTCCCGAGATGGTAAAGGGGGATCTAATCAATTGAATATGTCTGCCCTCAATTACCATGTATCTATAGTCCCTCATTCATTAAATATCCGAGAGATCGTATACCAGGTATGGTGTTGTCATGCCCATACGAAATTCATCCAAGTCTCACTCTAATTGGATTCTCTCGGAGAACTCCTTATCTCTCAATTTGAATCTTATGCTTATTAGATTCATCACGATATAATTGACCATAGCTAGAGATTTGCTTGAGTGAAAACACACGAGATATTTATCTTATGATACCGAGAGTAGATGATCCTCTATTGAGACCCAATTGCCTTCGTAAGGTTGACTGTCATTTCTAATGACCATTTGTACTAGATTCGAAACTTTCAAACCTATAAGTTCGATATTAAAGAATGGAGTACTCAAATAAGGCATCCTTGGTGTCTCAAGTCTATAGACCATATATATAACTGAGACTATAGAATCGCTATCTGATGATGAGGTATCGTTAACCATCTAGTATTCCCTTGAATCATTTAGTAAACTTATTCTCTGATTCGAAAATTTGTACTAGATTCGAAACTTTCAAACCTATAAGTTCGATATTAAATAAGAGAGTACTCAAAAAATGCATCCTTAGTGTCTCAAGTCTATAGACCATATATATAACTGGGACTATAGAATCGCTATCTAATGATGAGGTATCGTTAACCATCTAGTATTCCCTTGAATCATTTAGTGAACTTATTCTCTGATTCGAAACTTTGTACTAGATTCGAAACTTTCAAACATATAAGTTCGATATTAAAGAATGTAGTACTCAAACAAGGTATCCTTGGTGTCTCAAGTCTATAGAACATATATATAACTGAGACTATAGAATCGCTATCTGATGATGAGGTATCATTAACCATCTAGTATTCCCTTGAATCATTTAGTGAACTTATTCTCCGATGAACACTTATACTATATCCCTAGTGTCCTCACATAAGTAGCTATGAGACCGGTTGCCTCCATCATATGGATGAGTATATAATATACTAGTTTATCCGATTATCTCAATATCCCTCTCGAGTAACTTATGATCAGAAATATTTAAAGTTTATGTTTAAAGGAGAATTAGTCTCATTATCATGATTTCATCATGTTTCAATTCTTATTGCACAGATCCAATGACATCACAATATATTCATCATCCAATATAAAGTGAGAAAAATATAATAATAATAATAATCAAAAGAGATTATGTAGCGTATCACATGTGTCATCACTCGCGTGATTGGCTTGTAGGGCACGTGTAACTAACAGAAATATCAACTTGTATTTCTTCAATATAAAGATTAAATTTTAAGATTTTCACTCTCACTAATTCATTATTTTCTAGAAATCCTACATTACCATATTTAATTACCCTCATTAGGGCAATAAAATATATATCCATTTAAAATTTTCTAGATAAATAATAAATATTTAAAAATAGTTATTAAATCTAACTCTTTTTTATGTGATTTAAAGACCATAATCTCTATAGGATAATCATAAAAAATATATAAATATCTCAAGTTGGGTTCCTACCAATCCATAATTCAAAAGAAGTTGGTGAAATTGATTTACTAGGAACTAATTTTAATATATATATATATATATATATATGTATAATCGTCTTTAGAGTTTCTCATCATATTGATTCGGGTATAGAAAAATAACTTATCATGCTCGTAAATCATATATATAAGAGTATGATTTTAATATTTCAATAATCTTATTCTGCTATGACACTTTTGGTAAAATATACTGGGCACAAATACTTAACTTTTTTAGGAATCTAGTAAAAAAACAAAATTATGATTAGACTTATCAAAAATATCATAAAATTTATCATCTTTGTCATATCTAATAATTTTAACTTTTTTATCTAATTATCTCTCGATTTTATTTATGTATACCTAAATATATCAATAACCTAAGACCTTAGATAATCATATCTTATCAGGTAATCTATAAAGATGATAAAATGTATCTCTCCATTAAAATAAAAAATATGAAATGACCCATAAATGTGAGCATATATAATCTCAAGGAGTTTATGAAACTATATTTTCTTTCAATATTTGATTACAAGATCATTATAAACTTAAGATTCATATTAACTTTATACAAACTATCATATAGAATTTAACAATTAACTTTTATTGAATCATGATGAGTTGAACTCTATTAAGAGAGAAACAATATCTTGATAATTCTAGATAAATAACCTAAATTTCTATAATTATAGAAACATAACATCGGATAAATTATATCTAGGTATAAGTGATAAGTATCAATTACTATTGTTTTCGTTTTAAGATGATTCCTGTTAATAATGATTATTTTATTTTATTTTAGTTCTCATATTAAAATAAATTTTTATTATTGGTAACATAAGTTGAAGCATCATAATTAATCCATCAAGTATTTAAAAAAATATTATAATGTTTGATTCGAAATATACAAAGATCAAACCTATACCTTTCCCTTTCAAACCAAAATTTTATATTCTTTTTTCACATTACCCTTCTTGCTACATAAATAACACTTTAGTATGAAGATTTTTTTTGTAAATTTATATAATATTTAAAAATTTGAGTGATTTTCGCTTTAACTTTCTACTATTATTACTCACTCCTTGAGCAGTACCCAAAATATTATGAGTTTTTATATTTTAATTTTAATTTTTTTTAAACACATATACTAGTTAGCTCATTAAAATTTATTTTTTAAATTTTATTACAGTAAATTTTAAATGAGTCAAAATAAGAAGAAATAAAATTAAAAATAAATTATATAGAAAGTACTTAATTACATTTATGATTAATATTCTCATGCTTATAACTTTGTTAATCATATTGAGAATATAATTTTGAATTCTTCAAATACTATCATATCAAATTTTAGTCAATTCTTTCATTAATATGTTAGTCAATGGCTTATTAGTAAATTTAAATTAATTTTTAAATATTCTAATATGCTAGTTGTATATTATAATAAAGTCTAAATATTATTAGTAATTATTATAAAACTGAGTCTTTTAGATATTTTTGAATTATTTATATTAATTATTTATTTCATAAAACTTTCAATAGTTATGTGTGTGATTATTTCAACTAGTTTAATCAAGATCTAACACACATAGTGTAAATTGTATATATGTATGTTATTTATAATAATTTAATCTTAAAAAAAAGACATTTATAAGAATACAATAAAGAAAATATCACTATAATAAAATAATATAATATTAATAATTTAAGTTTTTCAATGAATGTTGAACTATTGATATCATCTCTATTTTACTTTTGGATGCGATATTGATATATTTAGTATTTAATAAAAAATATTTATGAAGGATTGATATTATCCTTATGAAATAGTATTATTATATTTGAATATATAACCATAAATTGTAAAGATATTCAAAATAGTATCATCCTACCCTATCACATAATTATTCAAAGTAGATATCTTTTTGGGATTATCTAAATCTCATAATATGTGTCATTGTAAATATCATTTTTCTTAATATCATATACGACTAAATTTTTAACATAATATTATAGGTTATTGATTTAGGCCATTTTAGGAATATTAGACTAATACAATAATTTAAAATATAATTTAAAATATATTATAAATGATATATTTTTATTTAATTTATATTCTATAAGTCTATCATCCTAAGCCACCTTGGTAGCTACTAGTCAGATAAAACTTAGTGATATGAGATACAAATAATTTTTATCAAATTTCATCAATCTAATTATACCTAAATAGTTTAATAAAATAATAACCATAATAATTATTAATATTAATCAATATAAAAAGACTTATTTGATAATTGTACTCATGATAAATCATAAATTATGTCTTTATACGAGAAATAAATATTATTTCATAATTTTAAATATATACATGTGAATAATCAAATAAATATCTAAGAACAATAATTGGATTTTTATTTCTCATATACAAAATTTTATCAATATATTATATAAAAATTATAATTTATATTTTTTTAAATTTTGCATGAAACCCATAAACCAGTCAACCATATTTAATTGGGTAGTATAGAATTGAGCTACTCAAATTAGATTCATAGACTTGGACCATCCACTTAGTCATACCCATCAAAATTAAAGTTGATTCAGGTCAAAGATCGATCAAAATTTGACTTTCTCCTAATTTGATCAAAACTTAATTGATCGAATCTAAATCTACTCAAATAGTCAAAATATAATCATAATCAAGTGTAATCAAAATATTAGATTAAATTAATTAATTTTATAATTAAGAATATAAATAAAAAAATTTAATTTCGAAGGGATAAAACAATAATTTTTCTTAGGATATACAATGAAAATTTTAAATTTCTTAAGAGCTTAATTGAAAAGTAAATTTAAGGACATAGATAAGTATTATTTTTATTTCTAAGAGTTAAAAATATATTTTTAATTAAAAAAATCCTAAAACCTCTTCTCAAACTATTGCCTCGTCCATGCATACGAGTCTTGCTAATAGTGCATCAACCATTTATAGCACAACTATTGAGTATTGTGGTCTTTGATGTTCAATCGATGTAATCTATGGTTAGCAAACGTTGCAACAGTATTACTATATCCACCGTAGCCATCACACGCAACGACACTACTACAACTACCTATAGCTGAGGTAAGTCAGCCACTACAAGGCTGTCGCATCCCATGATACTTCTACTGTGTATGTAGATGTTAGGATCGAGAGCACTAAGAGTGGGGGGGGGGGGGGGGGTGAATTAGTGCAGCGGAAATTTTTCAGCGATTAAAACGAAAGCTGCGTTCGTTCGATAAAAAACGATTTACGTCTAAGTGCAGATTTAGAAAGTTCTAAACTTAGAAACTTGTTCGTAAGATCGCAGAAGCCAGCAAGCGGTTATGATTAAAATCAAAACGTAAACGTAAATTGAAATATGATGATCGTACGTGAAAAGCCGATTTACGTTTAAACGTAGATTCGAAAAATTCTGAACTTAGAAACTTATTCGTAAGATCGCAGAAGGCAGTAAACAGTTATGATTGAAATCAAAACATAAACGTAAACTGAAATATGATGATTGTACGAGGAAAGCCGATTTACGTCTAAACGCAGATTTATGTCTAAACACAGATTTACGTCTGAACCTTGAAACTCGTTCATAAAATCGCAGAGGGCAGTAAGCTATTGAGAAGTTTGCAGTGAAGGTAAAATAATCAAAGGAAATGCAAACCGAGATTTAGAGTGGTTCGGTAAATCTTGACCTACTCCACTTTTGGCTTCCTCCACCGACGAGGTCACCGACATCAACTAGAGGCCTTCCTTCAATAGGCGAAGGCCAACCACCCTCTTACAGATTCACTCCTTTTGATGGGCTTAGGAGACAACCCTTACAGAAGTTTTCTCTCCTCTCTTTACAACTCAAACTTGAAGAATAGAAAGAGGAGAACTAGCAGTTTTGAGCTCTAAGAAACACAGAAAGACAGCAAGATTTCGAGTGTGTGTTCTGTGCTTTCAGTATTGAATGGGTGGGGTATTTATAGGCCCCAACCTAGTTCAAATTTGGAGCTCAAATCTGTCAATTCCCGGAATTCCGGGATCAGGCGGTTGCACCTCCTGACAGAGCTCGAAACTTGAGCTCTAGCGGTGCTACCTCTTGACAGAAGAGGTTGCACCGCCTAGTCTCGCTCGGAGATTGAGCCCGGGGCGGTGCCACCTCTTGGCTGGGGCGGTTGCACCGCCCAGTCTCGCTGGGAGACATAGCTTAGGCGGTGCTACCTCCCTGCCTGGGCGGTTGCACCTCCCACAGCAACCTGGGTCCGAATGGGTTGATCCATTCGGCCCAATTTGAGTTCTTCAGGGGCCCAATTGCCCCAAGATTAAGCTAATGGGATCACCTCCCATTTCTAACTTAATCAATATGCTAACTACGATTATTTCTTAAGACAAATTCTGCAGCTTGCTCCAGTGCGTCAATCGCTTCTTCTGGCGAGTTTCCAGCGAACTTTCGTCGATCATCCGACGAACCCTCGGTGATGCTCCTGCGGACTTCCGGCAAACTCCTGGACTTTCGACGATCCACTTGGCAAGTTCCGATAAGCTCCTTTGGCAAGCTTTTGGACTTCTCGGATTTGTTCCCGTAGAACCTCCGACGACTGTCCGAACTTCCGTCGAGCTCTCGAACTCCCAACGTGATCATTGTCATGACTCCGGCGCAACTCCTGCTGCATGTCTTACTTTCATCGTAGTCAATCCTGCACACTTATCTCAACACATACATTAGACAACAAATGACAATTGACTTCATCATCAAAATCCAAGATTCAACAATCTCCCCCTTTTTGATGATGACAATCAATTGATAATGGAGTTAACCTTAACTCCCCCTGTTTATATGCCATACTTCTTGAATTTAAAAACTTTATAAATTCAAGAGACATATTCCCATCATGATTCCTATCATGATATATTTCTTTGAAGATGATGTCAAAGCTTGACATACATTTTCAAATATAACAAGTTTGAATGATGGTAATTGTAGCAATTCATCATATTGTAAGATATCGACATGTAAAGCTGTGAAGCAAGATTTTGATATCATTACATGATGTACACATTTCGAATATTTTAGCAAGTGTAGCATTGCATCACATGGTAAGATATCAGCTCGTACGATATAAATTTTTGTTTGATATCTTGATACAGGGCATATAGCAATGATAGCAATCCTATCATCATTAGTGATAGCAAACATATCAGCATCAGTGATAGCAACCATATCATCATTAGTGATAGCAAACATATCAGCATCAGTGATAGCAACCATATCATCATTAGTAAACATATCAGCATCAACCATATCAACATTAGTGATAGTAAACATATCAATTCATATATTTCTCCCCCTTTGTCATCAACAAAAAGCATGGTAGATGTGATTCCAGGAGAATAATATAAGCAGGTTATCAAGCACATAAAGGAAGACATGACACATATAATACTTTGAATACCTCTTCTCCTTGTATGTTATAATTCTTTGTGTATGAAGGAGGAAACTCATTTTTCAAAAAAAATTTCATAAGAGTGTACAGGAAAATCTGATTTTTTAGCATTCAAATTGTTAAGCAAATCCGAAAATAACCTCTTTCATTCATTCGGATATGAGTAAGCTACTGATTTTCAAAAACATTTTTTATATTTGACACATAATTTCCAACATGTTATTTGATTAAGTGATACCAAGGCATGTAATAGTAATCAAGTGGTTTGATCATTCAATAAAGTCCGAAAAATAATTTTAACTAGTTTAAGTATTCTGACACATCAACATTCCTAATTCTCTTCTTATAAAATCAAATTGTTATTCACTTAGAGGTTTTGTAAAAAATTGAAGTTTCATATCAATGTCATATTACTGACTTATCAACTACATTGGTATGTCACTTTATATTTATCACGGCACAAGGTTTTCAAAACATTTAGTTTCAATGTAAAATCCGAGATAAACAACAAGAGATGTCTGTAACTTTGCATATGCTTACAGATCAAGGTAAAGAGTAACATACGGAGTTTACAACATATCAGGTAACCATATCAAAGACAAAGTCCTTCATGGTGAGTAACATAAAGAGTTTACAACATGCCATATTAAAGACAAAGTCCATGAGGAGTTTATAACAACAACAGATGATTGTGTTCATACAAGCTTATTCATGAGGTGGAAGGTTAAAGTGCCTAAATAAAGAGTCAAATTGTCGATGAATTTGCTGCAGCTCAGTTAGGATTTGATCTTGTCGATGTTCAAGCCATTCTTGTCTTTGTTCAAATCGGTCCATCCGAATCCCAATATCTTCGACAGATGATGTGTGAGTTTGCTCAAACGGATGTGTTTCCTCAAAGGGACAGATCGGAGGAGATTGGGTACCCCTAAAGACTGGTGTTTCCGGTTCTGGTTCAGGTTGAGGGGGATTAGTTCTTCTTGGCATTCTAACCCAGTTACCGTTTCTATAAAAACATCTTAATCGGTGAAGTAGATTTTTATTAATTATGCTGAATCTATCTACTTTTATTACTTCTTCTTCCGGTGGTATTAGAATATCATAGGCTTTCATTATTTTAGTTATTATACCACCATATGGGAGCAACATGTCTTTCTTAGATAGTTCCAACATGTTTTGTTGGATAAGATAACCAAGACATATGTCATGTCCTTTCATGATCATAAACATAGTTCCTAATTCTAATTGGCTTACTTCATCATGATGATATTGTTTAGGAAGAATGATGCTAGTTAGGATGTGATGAAGTACCTTAGTGTTTAGAGGCAGTAAATGTTCACAACTTTTAGGAACAAATTCTAAGTTCGGATTGGCAAAAATTGTTTGTAGGGCTTCAACGTATGTTGTTCCAACATTTTCATCATCCCATGATCCTCTAAAGTAAAGTCCTCTACTTTTCATGGGAATGCCTATCATGTCGCAAATGAATCTATCCGTAATTGAAATGTTTTGTCCTAAGAGATAGGTGGACATCCTTTCTTCTTCATCTACTAGTATGTTGTTGTAAAACAATCTTACTAGTCTTGGATAGATGGGTTCATTAATTTGTAAGATAGGGAGTAGATCTAAGTTTGCAAACCACTGGATTGTCTCTAAGTCTCTTAGCTCACTTAAATCTACGTATTTTCCCTTGTTGACACTCCTAAGTTCAAAAGAGGAAAATTTTTCAGCATGGTATTTTGAATCGAAAAGGGTGGAATCAAAGTCTTCTACTAATCTCCTCTTTCCTTTGTCTCTTGAGGATCTTCTTGATCCCATAACTACTGCTATTTAGAATAACAGTGATGAGAAAAAGTAAATGAATCTAGAACAGAGTTTAAGGGCTTCTTAGAGAGTACCTTAATGAGATCTTCAAGAGAGGGATCTTCAAGAGAGGGAAGGAATGTTGATGCTTTGCTTCGAAATGAAGGGTATTTGGGATGCTTAGATGGGAGAAATGGGGATGGAGGAGGCTTAGGAGAGTAGAGGAGGGAAGGAAATGATTTGGGGTCGGTTTCACCGCCGGCCCTAGCTTGAGTTATAAAGGGGCAGAGTTGCGGGCGGTTGCACCTCTGGCTGGAGCGGTGCAACCGCTTGCAACACGTGACACCTGGAGGTGCTACCTCCAGTTGGGGCGGTGCCACCACCTGGTGAGCACTTGTTCTGATCTGAGAACTTTTCTGTCTTGAGGAGAATTTTCATTCACAACAATCAACTTTACTTACGTAATTACGTAAGAATTTTCATTTTAAGACAGGGACTTTTGCACGATCAAGGTAGATTTTTATCGTGCACATTCTTAATGTTGTACACATGTTTGTGATAGTTTCTTCAAGTTGATAAGTCTTGCAAGTTCATAACAGAGTTAGTCATTTCATGATACAGGGTTAAATTCGAGGGTTATGAACGGATGAAATTGATAGGTTCGAAAATCCAGGGATATGTGAATTTGGGAATCAAACGTTTCTAATTCTAAAAAGTTAAACAGGATTGTATCTAGGTTGCATTTGTGATTTTACCCTTGTTGTTATCTCCGAAAGTGACATAGCCTTCGTCTATGCTAGTGAGCTTAGAGAATTGAGATGGATTTCCGGTCATATGCCTTGAGCATCCACTATCAAGGTACCATCTCTTGCTCCTAGCTTGCGATGGTGTGGGTTTCTACAAGAAAGGATGATTTTTAGGTACCCATTTGCTTTTGGGTGCCTCAAAGATAGATCTACATTGTTTATCATGTTGCATAGAGTTTATCATGGTTCCTTTAGAAACCCAAATCAATTTGTTTGGACTAATTTTCTTGAATGGACAATAATGCGTCTTGTGTCCAAATTTGCAACAAAAGTTGCATTTGGCTTGGTGTTGAACATGTAAGATGGGGCCTTTTATAAAGGTGGTTGGATTTAGGTGAGGACTTCTCACAAATCCAATTCCACTCCTTTTTGGAATGTGACCCTTGTTTGCAAGGATCATGTTCAATGACTTGCTACCAACCTCGAATTTCTTCAAGGTGTCCTTAAGTAGCAGGTTTTCTTTTTGGAGAGTTTCTAGATCATGCCATTTGATACATGAATTTAAACTATCATGATATTTAGTTTTTAACTTATCAAAATCACAAGTAAGACTATCATGCTCCTTTTTTAGCAATTTATATTTTCTATTGATAATCTTGCATTCATCAAATAAGTCAGGGAAGGCATTTAATAATTCATCGAAAGATAAATCTGCATCTAATAAATTTGTTACCTCCTCTCCGATGGCCATTAAGGTGTAATGAGTAACTTGCTTGGTGTTGGACTCTTCTTCTTCGGACGCGCTCGAATCATCCCATGTTGCTTTGAGCGCCTTCTTCTTTATTGTTCTCTTTTTGGCTTGGGGACAATCACTCTTGTAGTGTCCTGGCTTTTTGCACTCATAGCAAATAACTTGGTCCTTCTTGGGTTCAAGTTTATTTTTAGTGTCATTCTTAAACTTGTTTCTTTTAATGAATTTTTTAAATTTTCTTGTTAGAAGTGTCAAGTCATCGTTACAGTCCTCATCACTTGAGTTTTCTTTCAAGTGGTCTTCCAAAGTTCTAAGTGTCATATCCTTCCTGTTCTTTGGAAGGATGTCTTCTTGCTCTTCATGAGCTTTGCAAGTCATCTCGTAGGTAATTAATGACCCAATTAGTTCTTCAAGAGGGAAGTTGTTTAGATCTTTTGCCTCTTGAATAACAGTGACTTTAGGATCCCAACTCTTAGGAAGGGATCTTAGAATCTTATTTACGAGCTCAAAATCCGAAAAACTTTTTCCGAGTCCTTTTAGACCGTTGACGACATCCGTGAAACGGGTAAACATGTCGCCAATAGTCTCACTCGGTTTCATTCGGAAAAGTTCGAAAGAGTGTAACAAAAGATTGATTTTTGACTCTTTCACTCTACTTGTGCCTTCATGAGTCACTTCGAGTGTGTGCCAAATATCAAATGCAGTTTCACAAATCGAAACACGATTAAACTCGTTTTTATCAAGTGCGCAAAATAAGGCATTCATAGCCTTTGCATTAAGAGTGAAAGCCTTCTTCTCCAAATCATTCCAATCGATCATTGGAAGAGAAGACTTTGAAAAACCATTCTCGACAAGATTCTAAAGTTCAACGTCCATAGAAATAAGAAAAATCCTCATTCGGGTCTTCCAATAGGTGTATTCCGTCCCATTAAACATGGGTGGACGTGTATAGAATGGCCCTCTTGATTTCCGACGTAAGCCATCTCTCTTGGGTTTTAATCCATTTGAGAGTTAACCGGGCTCTGATACCAATTGTTAGGATCGAGAGCACTAAGAGGGGGGGGGGTGAATTAGTGCAGCGGAAATTTTTCAGCGATTAAAACGAAAGCTGCGTTCGTTCGATAAAAAACGATTTACGTCTAAGTGCAGATTTAGAAAGTTCTGAACTTAGAAACTTGTTCGTAAGATCGCAGAAGGCAGTAAGCAGTTATGAGTGAAATCAAAACGTAAATGTAAACTGAAATATGATGATCGTACGAGAAAAGTCGATTTACGTCTAAACGCAGATTCGGAAAATTCTGAACTTAGAAACTTATTCGTAAGATCGCAGAAGGTAGTAAATGGTTATGATTGAAATCAAAATGTAAATGTAAATTGAAATATGATGATTGTACGAGGAAAGCCGATTTACGTCTAAACGCAGATTTACGTCTAAACGCAGATTTACGTTTGAAGCTTGAAACTCGTTCGTAAAATCGCATAGGGCAGTAAGCTATTGAGAAGTTTGTAGTGAAGGTAAAATACTAAAAGGAAATGCAAACCGAGATTTAGAGTGGTTCGGTCAATCTTGACCTACTCCACTTTTGGCTTCCTCCACCGACGAGGTCACCGACGTCAACTAGAGGCCTTCCTTCAATAGGCGAAGGCCAACCACCCTCTTACAGATTCACTCCTTTTGACGGGCTTAGGAGACAACCCTTATAGAAGTTTTCTCTCCTCTCTTTACAACTCAAACTTGAAGAATAGAAAGAGGAGAACTAGCAGTTTTGAGCTCTAAGAAACACAAAAAGACAGCAAGATTTCGAGTGTGTGTTCTGTGCTTTCAGTGCTGAATGAGTGGGGTATTTATAGGCCCTAACCCAGTTCAAATTTGGAGCTCAAATCTGTCAATTCCCGGAATTCCGGGATCAAGCGGTTGCACCTCCTAACTGGGGTGGTTGCACCGCCTGGCAGAGCTCGAAGACTGAGCCTCTGGGCGGTGCCACCTCTGTCAGGGGCGGTTGCACCTCTTTGCCAGAGCTCGAAGACCGAGCTCAGGCGGTTGCACCGCCTAACTGGAGAGGTTGCACCGCCCAGTCTCGCTCGGAGACTGAGCCCGGGGCGGTGCCACCTCTTGGCTGGGGCAGTTGCACCGCCCAATCTCGCTGGGAGACATAGCCTGGGCGGTGCTACCTCCCTGCCTGGGCGGTTGCACCTCCCACAGCAACCTGGGTCCGAATGGGTTGATCCATTCGGCCCAATTTGAGTTCTTCAGGGGCCCAATTTGTTGAATCTCGGATTTTGATGATGAAGTCAATTGTCATTTGTTATCTAATCTATGTGTTGAGATAAGTGTGCAGGATTAACTACGATGAGATTAAGACAAGCAGCAGGAGTTGCCCCGGAGTCAAGATCATGATCACGTTGGGAGTTCGAGAGTTCGACGGAAGTTCGGACGTTCGTCGGAGGTTCAGAGAGAACAGATCCGAGAAGTCCAGAAGCTTGCCAAGCGAAGCTCGTCGGAACACGCCAAGTGGATCGTCGCAAAGTCCAGGAGTATGCCGGATGTCCGCAGAAGGATCACCGAGGGTTATCGGTTGATCGACGGAAGTTGGCCGGAAACTCGCCGGAAGAAGCGATTGACGCATCGGAGCAAGTTGCAGAAGTTGTCTTAGAGATAATCGTAGTTAGCACGATGATTAAGCATGAAAATGGGAGGTGATCCCATTAGCTTAATCTTGGGGCAATTGGGCCCCTGAAAAGATTCAAAGTGGGTCGAATGGAGTGAACCATTCGGACCCTGATTGCACCAGGAGGTGCAACCGCCCCAGCCAGGAGGTGCAACCGCCTGGGCTGAGGGGTTGAGAGGTGCAACCGCCCCAGCCAGGAGGTGCAACCGCCTGGGCTGAGGGGTTGAGAGGTGCAACCGCCCCAGCCAGGAGGTGCAACCGCCTGGGCTGAGGGGCTGGGAGGTGCAACCGCCCCAGCCAGGAGGTGCAACCGCCAGGGCTGCACGGCTGGGAGGTGCAACCGCTCCAGCCAAGAGGTTGCACCGCCAGAGCTCAAGTTCCGAGCTCTGCCAGGCGATGCAACCACCAAGCTCAGTCTTCGAGCTTTGGCAGAGTGGTGCATCAGCCTGAGCTCAGTCTCGAGCTTTGCCAGGTGATGAATTCACCAAGCTCAGTCTTCGAGCTATGGCAGAATGGTGCATCAGCTTGAGCTCAGTTTGGAGCTCTGCCAAGTGATGCAACCACCAAGCTCAGTCTTCGAGCTTTGGCAGAGTGGTGCATCAGCCTGAGCTCAGTCTCGAGCTTTGCCAGGTGATGAATTCACCAAGCTCAGTCTTCGAGCTATGGCAGAATGGTGCATCAGCTTGAGCTCAGTTTGGAGCTCTGCCAAGTGATGCAACCACCGAGCTCAGATTTCGAGCTCTGCCAGGTGATGCAACCACCAAGCTCAGTCTTCGAGCTCTGCCAGGTGATGCTACCATCGAGCTCAGTCTTCGAGCTCTGGCAGAGAAGAAGCAATCGGCAGAGCTCAGTCTTCGAGCTCTGCCAGGCGGTGCCACCTCTCCAGTCGAGAGGTGCAACCGCCTGACCCCAGAAATTCTGGGATTAGATCGATTTGATCGTTTTGAGCTCGAATTTTGAATTGGGTTGGGGCCTATAAATACCTCACCCATTCAGCACTGAAAAGAAACAGACCAATACCGAAATTGTGATCTTTTCTGTGATTCTAAAGAGCTCAAAAGTGTTGTAAAGCCTTGAGTCTCCTCCTTCTGTTCTTCAAGTTTTCAACTGTAAAGTGAGGAGAGAAAGGTCTGTAAAGGTTGTCTCCTAAGCCTGTCAAAAGGAGAGAAACTGTAAGAGGGAAGTTTGGCCTTCGCCCATTGAAGGAAGGCAGCTAGTTGACGTCGGCAACCTCATCGGTGGAGGAAGCCAAAAGTGGAGTAGGTCAAGGCTGACCGAACCACTCTAAATCTCTGGTTTGCGTTTAATTTCGAGCACTTTATCATTACTTCAAACCTCCCTCATCACTACTGCTCTCTGCGCTTTCACGAACAAGTTCTAAGTGCTGTTCTTCCAAATCTGGATTCAGACGTAAACTCGTATTTTCGTACATTACAGTTTACGTTTACGTTTGATTCTGCAGAACTGTTTTCCGCGCTTTTACGAACGAGCTTCCTTGCAGTTTACGCTTACATTTTAATCCTATTAATAACTGCAATCTGTCCTCTACGATTCTACGAACGAGTTTCAACATTTAGACGTAAAACTGCATTCGGACGTAAATCGGCTTTCTTCGCTCAATCATCAGATTTCAGTTTACGTTTACGTCTTGATTTCAACTGCATACTGCCTTCTGCGAATATACAAACGAGTTTCAAAGTTTAGACGTAAATCTGCGTCTAGACGTAAAACTGCGTTTAGACGTAAAACTGCGTTTAGACGTAAATCTGCGTTTAGACGTAAAACTGCGTTTAGACGTAAAACTGCGTTTAGACGTAAATCTGCGTTTAGACGTAAAACTGCGTTTAGACGTAAATCTGCGTTTAGACGTAAATCTGCATTTAGACGTAAATCTAAGTTTAGACGCAAAACTGCGCTTAGACGCAAAACTGCGCTTAGACGCAATCTGCGCTTAGACGCAAACTGCACTTAGATACAAACTGAGAATTTGCTTTTGCATCATAATTGTTTTTGAACGAACGCAGCTTTTTGTTTTTAAATTATTATAAGATTTCCGCTGCACTAATTCACCCCCCCCCTCTTAGTGCTCTCGATCCTAACAATTGGTATCAGAGCTCGGTTAACTCTCTAAAGGATTAAAACCCAAGAGAGATGGCATACGCCGGAAACCAAGAGGGGCATTCGATTACACGTCCACCCATGTTCAGTGGTACGGACTACACTTACTGGAAGACCCGAATGAGGATCTTTCTTATTTCTATGGATTTTGAACTATGGAACCTTGTTGAAAATGGATTTTCAAAATCTTCTCTTCCAATGATCGATTGGAACGATTTGGAAAAGAAGGCTTTCGCTCTTAATGCAAAGGCTATGAATGCCTTATTTTGCGCTCTTGATAAAAACGAGTTTAATCGTGTTTCAACTTGCGAAACTGCTTTTGATATTTGGCACACACTTGAAGTGACCCACGAGGGCACAAGTAGAGTGAAAGAGTCAAAAATCAATCTGTTGCTACATTCTTTTGAACTTTTTCGAATGAAACCGAGTGAAACCATTGGCGACATGTTCACCCGTTTCACGGATGTCGTCAACGGTTTAAAAGGTCTCGGAAAGAGCTTTTCGGATTTTGAGCTTGTTAATAAGATACTAAGATCCCTTCCTAAGAGTTGGGATCCTAAAGTCACCGCCATTCAAGAGGCAAAAGATCTGCAAAATTTCCCTCTTGAAGAACTAATCGGGTCATTAATGACCTACGAAATGACCTGCAAAGCTCATGAAGAGCAAGAAGACATCCTTCCAAAGAACAGGAAGGATATGGCACTTAAAACTTCTGAATGCCACTTGAGAGAAAACTCAAGTGATGAGGATTGTGACGATGACTTGGCACTGTTGACAAGAAAGTTTAAAAAATTCTTCAAAAGAAACAAGTTTAAAAACGATGTGAAAAATAAACTTGAACCTAAGAAGGACCAAGTGATCTGCTATGAATGTAAAAAGCCGGGACACTACAAAAGTGATTGTCCACAAGTCAAGAAAAGAACAACAAAGAAGAAGGCGCTCCAAGCAACATGGGATGATTCGAGCGCATCCGAGGAAGAAGAATCCAACACCGAGCAAGTTGCTCATTACGCCTTTATGGCCATCGAAGGGGAGGTAACGGATTTATTAGATGCTGATTTATCTTTCGATGAATTATTAAATGCCTTCCATGATTTATTTGATGAATGCAAAGTTATAAATAGAAAATACAAGTTGCTAAAAAGGGTACATGATAATCTTACTTGTGAGTTTGATAAGTTAAAAGTCGAACATCATAATAGTTTAAACTCATGTATCAAATGTCATGATTTAGAAACTATACAAAAAGAAAACTTGCTGCTTAAGGACACCTTGAAGAAATTCGAGGTTGGTAGCAAGTCATTAAACATGATCCTTACAAACAAGGGTCATGCTCCCAAAAGAAGTGGGATTGGATTTGTGAGGAGTCCTCACCGAAATCCAACTACCTTTGTAAAAGGCCCCATCTTACATGTTCAAAACCAAACCAAGTGCAACTTTTGTTGCAAATCTGGACACAAGACACATTGTTGTCCATTCAAGAAAATAAGTCCAAACAAATTAATTTGGGTTCCTAAAGGAACCATGATAAACTCTATGCAACATGATAGAAAATGTAGATCTATTTATGAGGCACCCAAAAGCAAATGGGTACCTAAACGTCATCCTTTCTTGTAGAAAACTAAACAATCGCAAGCTAGGAGCAAGAAATGGTACCTTGATAGTGGATGCTCAAGGCATATGACCGGAGATCCATCTCAATTCTCTAAGCTCTCTAGCATAGACGAAGGATATGTCACCTTCGGAGACAACAACAAGGGTAAAATCATTGGCAAAGGAACCATAGGTAACAAATCCAACCTCTCTATTGAAGATGTTTTACTAGTTGATGGTTTAAAACATAACCTCTTGAGCATTAGTCAATTATGTGATAAAGGATATATTATAAGATTTGAATCTAATGCCTGCATCATTGAAAAACCACACAAAAATATATCTATGATTGCATTAAAACAAAACAACGTATACACTATTGACATCAATGACTTATGTGATGAAATGTGCTTTGCCGTTATGAATGAGGATGCTTGGCTATGGCATAGAAGATTGGGTCATGCTAGCATGAAACTAATCAATCAAGTATCATCTAGAGAACTTGTAAGAGGAATTCCTCATATCAAGTTCGTCAAAGATAATGTATGTGATGCTTGCCAATTAGGTAAGCAAATTAGGGGTAGCTTCAAAGCTAAGAATCAAATAAGCACCTCTAGGCCCTTACAATTGATCCATATGGACTTGTTCGGACCAATCTCTACATCGAGTCTAGGAGGTAGCAAATACGCCTTTGTCATTATTGATGACTACAGCAGATATACATGGACCTACTTCTTAAAACAAAAAAATGAATGCTTTAGACATTTTACCAAGTTTTGTAAACTTGTTCAAAATGAGAAGGAATCTATGATTTCGTCAATTAGAAGTGATCACGGTGGAGAATTTCAAAACCATGACTTCCAAGAATTCTGTGAACTCAACGGATACAACCATAACTTCTCTACTCCAAGAAATCCTCAACAAAATGGGGTAGTAGAAAGAAAAAATCGAAATTTGCAAGAAATGGCTAGAACCATGTTGAATGAACATAGCCTACCCAAATATTTTTGGGCCGAAGCTGTAAACACTGCATGTTATATTTTAAATAGAGTCCTAGTAAGACCCTTACTCACCAAAACTCCTTATGAGTTATGGAATAACAAAAAACCCAATGTCTCATATTTTAAAGTCTTTGGGTGCAAGTGTTTTATCTTGAATGAAAAGGATAACTTAGGAAAATTCGATGCTAAATCTGATGAAGGAATTTTTCTTGGTTATTCTTCGGTTTCTAAAGCTTTTCGCATCTTCAATAAAAGAACCTTAATTATTGAAGAATCCATCCATGTCGTTTTCAATGAGATTTCAGAAATTAAGAAAAATGATCTTGATGATGATATTAATTTTGATTCCTTGAATTTAAACGAAACCCCGTCTCCAACTAGCAACTTGGTTGCATCCACTTCCAAAACATCCTTACCCAAGGACTGGAAGTATATAGATGCTCATCCTAAGGAGCTAATCCTAGGAGACACATCAAAAGGGGTTCAAACACGATCTTCTTTTAAAAACTTTTGTGCCAACGCCGCTTTTCTCTCCCAAATTGAACCCAAATGTGTTGATGAAGCCATGAAAGATGATTCATGGATTATCGCAATGCAAGATGAATTAAACCAATTTGAGAGAAATGAGGTGTGGACGCTTGTTCCTAGGCCAAATGACCATTTAGTAATTGGTACTAAATGGGTCTTTAGAAATAAGCAAGATGAAAATGGTATCGTGGTTAGAAACAAGGCTAGATTAGTGGCCAAAGGTTTCAACCAAGAAGAAGGTATCGATTACGAAGAAACCTTCGCACCTGTGGCTCGATTGGAAGCCATAAGGATGCTCCTTGCCTATGCTAGTTGCAATAATTTTAAGTTATTTCAAATGGATGTTAAAAGCGCTTTTCTAAATGGTTTCATTTCCGAAGAAGTTTATGTTGAACAACCTCCTGGATTTGAAAACAATGGCTACCCTAATCATGTGTTTAGATTGACTAAAGCTCTCTATGGTTTAAAACAAGCCCCAAGGGCTTGGTATGAGAGACTTAGCTCTTTTCTCATTGAAAATAATTTCATTAAAGGCAAGGTTGATACTACATTATTTATCAAGAATTTTGAAAATGATTTTCTCATTGTTCAGATTTATGTTGATGACATTATCTTTGGTTCTACAAATGAATCTCTTTGTGAATCCTTTTCGAAAACTATGAGTCATGAATTCGAAATGAGTCTAATGGGAGAGTTAACATTCTTCTTAGGCCTACAAATCAAACAACTAAGCAATGGCATCTTTATTAGTCAAACCAAATATGCTGTAAGTTTGCTAAAGAAGTTCAATATGAATAATTCAAAAGCCATTGACACTCCTATGAGCACCTCCACTAAGTTAGAAATTGATGAGAATGGAGAAAGCTTCGATCAAAAAACCTATAGGGGTATGATAGGAAGTTTACTTTACCTCACTGCCACCAGACCAGACATTATGTTCAGTGTAGGACTTTGTGCTAGATTTCAATCAGACCCTAAGATATCTCATCTCAAAGCTGTCAAAAGAATACTCAGATATCTTAATGGAACTACCAATCTAGGATTATGGTACCCAAAATCAGAAAATTTTGAATTAACAGCCTATGCTGATGCGGACTTCGCTGGCTGTAAACTAGACAGAAAAAGCACATCAGGATCATGTCAATTTTTAGGACATGCCCTTGTATCCTGGTCATCTAAGAAACAAAACTCGGTTGCCCTATCAACAACCGAAGCTGAATACATTGCAGCAAGTGCATGCTGTGCACAAGTTGTATGGATGAAAAACACTTTAGAAGATTACAAAGTGAATCTTAAAGATATTCCCATTAAATGTGACAACACGAGTGCAATATGCTTAACTAAAAATCCTATACAACACTCAAGAACAAAACACATTGATATTAGACATCACTTTATACGTGATCATGTCACTAATCATGACGTGACCATAGAGTTTATTGATACCAAACATCAACTGGCTGATATCTTCACAAAACCCCTATGTGAAGAACAATTTGATTACATAAGAAGAGAATTAGGTATGTTGATATGTCCAAATACTTGAGTTATTACTATTACATACCTTGACAAACGCTTGATCAAATAACATGTTGCAAATTATGTGACAAATATTTTTAACCAAATGCATGTAAAAAGTTCATTTTTCGGGTTGTATGCTAAAAATGGGATGTTCCCGTACACTCTTATGAAAACTCCTTGGAAAATGACTTTCCTCCGTCAAGCAAAAACAATAAAGTGATATATGTGTCATGACTTCCTTTATATGCTTGATAATGCTATCATGCTTTTTGTTGATGACAAAGGGGGAGAAAAATATGAATTGATAAACACTATGTCATAGCTGAACTGCCATAATCATATCTATGTCATAGTTGCAAATAGTTGAGTGATGCTATAAACAATGTTATGCCATCCTTGCATCACCAAGAGATATGTGAACATGTACTATAGTTTGCATCATATCTTGATTTGATATTGTGAAGAAAATGCAAACTTACTAGCAAATCTCAAATGTAAGCATCATGTAAAAAGTCCTTCGTTGCTTTATATGATTACATGATGAATGGTTACAAACACAATCATACAAACTTGTTGATGTATGTCATGCCTTGACATAATTCTTGAAGAGATACATCATGATAGGCATCATGATGGGAGCATTGATAAGTTTAACTGATCTAACTTATCAATGCGTCACTTGAATTCTTAGGTCTTGAATTCAAGGTTGACTTATCTCAACTATGGCATATAGATAGGGGGAGTTAAGGATAACTCCTTTATCAATTGATTGTCATCATCAAAAAGGGGGAGATTGTTGAATCTCGGATTTTGATGATGAAGTCAATTGTCATTTGTTATCTAATCTATGTGTTGAGATAAGTGTGTAGGATTAACTACGATGAGATTAAGACAAGCAGCAGGAGTTGCCCCGGAGTCAAGATCATGATCACGTTGGGAGTTCGAGAGTTCGACGGAAGTTCGGACGTTCGTCGGAGGTTCAGAGAGAACAGATCCGAGAAGTCCAGAAGCTTGCCAAGCGAAGCTCGTCGGAACTCGCCAAGTGGATCGTCGCAAAGTCCAGGAGTATGCCGGATGTCCGCAGAAGGATCACCGAGGGTTATCGGTTGATCGACGGAAGTTGGCCGGAAACTCGCCGGAAGAAGCGATTGACGCATCGGAGCAAGCTGCAGAAGTTGTCTTAGAGATAATCGTAGTTAGCACGATGATTAAGCATGAAAATGGGAGATGATCCCATTAGCTTAATCTTGGGGCAATTGGGCCCCTGAAAAGATTCAAAGTGGGTCGAATGGAGTGAACCATTCGGACCCTGATTGCACCAGGAGGTGCAACCGCCCCAGCCAGGAGGTGCAACCGCCTGGGCTGAGGGGTTGAGAGGTGCAACCGCCCCAGCCAGGAGGTGCAACCGCCTGGGCTGAGGGGTTGAGAGGTGCAACCGCCCCAGCCAGGAGGTGCAACCGCCTGGGCTGAGGGGCTGGGAGGTGCAACCGCCCCAGCCAGGAGGTGCAACCGCCAGGGCTGCACGGCTGGGAGGTGCAACCGCTCCAGCCAAGAGGTTGCACCGCCAGAGCTCAAGTTCCGAGCTCTGCCAGGCGATGCAACCACCAAGCTCAGTCTTCGAGCTTTGGCAGAGTGGTGCATCAGCCTGAGCTCAGTCTCGAGCTTTGCCAGGTGATGAATTCACCAAGCTCAGTCTTCGAGCTATGGCAGAATGGTGCATCAGCTTGAGCTCAGTTTGGAGCTCTGCCAAGTGATGCAACCACCAAGCTCAGTCTTCGAGCTTTGGCAGAGTGGTGCATCAGCCTGAGCTCAGTCTCGAGCTTTGCCAGGTGATGAATTCACCAAGCTCAGTCTTTGAGCTATGGCAGAATGGTGCATCAGCTTGAGCTCAGTTTGGAGCTCTGCCAAGTGATGCAACCACCGAGCTCAGATTTCGAGCTCTGCCAGGTGATGCAACCACCAAGCTCAGTCTTCGAGCTCTGCCAGGTGATGCTACCATCGAGCTCAGTCTTCGAGCTCTGGCAGAGAAGAAGCAATCGGCAGAGCTCAGTCTTCGAGCTCTGCCAGGCGGTGCCACCTCTCCAGTCGAGAGGTGCAACCGCCTGACCCCAGAAATTCTGGGATTAGATCGATTTGATCGTTTTGAGCTCGAATTTTGAATTGGGTTGGGGCCTATAAATACCTCACCCATTCAGCACTGAAAAGAAACAGACCAATACCGAAATTGTGATCTTTTCTGTGATTCTAAAGAGCTCAAAAGTGTTGTAAAGCCTTGAGTCTCCTCCTTCTGTTCTTCAAGTTTTCAACTGTAAAGTGAGGAGAGAAAGGTCTGTAAAGGTTGTCTCCTAAGCCTATCAAAAGGAGAGAAACTGTAAGAGGGAAGTTTGGCCTTCGCCCATTGAAGGAAGGCAGCTAGTTGACGTCGGCAACCTCATCGGTGGAGGAAGCCAAAAGTGGAGTAGGTCAAGGCTGACCGAACCACTCTAAATCTCTGGTTTGCGTTTAATTTCGAGCACTTTATCATTACTTCAAACCTCCCTCATCACTACTGCTCTCTGCGCTTTCACGAACAAGTTCTAAGTGCTGTTCTTCCAAATCTGGATTCAGACGTAAACTCGTATTTTCGTACATTACAGTTTACGTTTACGTTTGATTCTGCAGAACTGTTTTCCGCGCTTTTACGAACGAGCTTCCTTGCAGTTTACGCTTACATTTTAATCCTATTAATAACTGCAATCTGTCCTCTACGATTCTACGAACGAGTTTCAACATTTAGACGTAAAACTGCATTCGGACGTAAATCGGCTTTCTTCGCTCAATCATCAGATTTCAGTTTACGTTTACGTCTTGATTTCAACTGCATACTGCCTTCTGCGAATATACAAACGAGTTTCAAAGTTTAGACGTAAATCTGCGTCTAGACGTAAAACTGCGTTTAGACGTAAAACTGCGTTTAGACGTAAATCTGCGTTTAGACGTAAAACTGCGTTTAGACGTAAAACTGCGTTTAGACGTAAATCTGCGTTTAGACGTAAAACTGCGTTTAGACGTAAATCTGCGTTTAGACGTAAATCTGCATTTAGACGTAAATCTAAGTTTAGACGCAAAACTGCGCTTAGACGCAAAACTGCGCTTAGACGCAATCTGCGCTTAGACGCAAACTGCACTTAGATACAAACTGAGAATTTGCTTTTGCATCATAATTGTTTTTGAACGAACGCAGCTTTTTGTTTTTAAATTATTATAAGATTTCCGCTGCACTAATTCACCCCCCCCCTCTTAGTGCTCTCGATCCTAACACAATTGCCCCAATATTAAGCTAATGGGATCACCTCCCATTTCTAACTTAATCAATGTGCTAACTATGATTATTTCCTAAGACAAATTCTGCAGCTTGCTCCGGTGCGTCAATCGCTTCTTCCGGCTAGTTTCCGGCGAACTTCCGTCGATCATCCGACGAACCCTCGGTGATGCTCCTGCGGACTTCCGGCAAACTCCTGGACTTGCGACGATCCACTTGGCAAGTTCCGATGAGCTCCTTTGGCAAGCTTCTGGACTTCTCGGATTTGTTCCCGCAGAACCTCCGACGACTGTCCGAACTTCCGTCGAGCTCTCGAACTCCCAACGTGATCATTGTCATGACTCCGGCGCAACTCCTGCTATATGTCTTACTTTCATCGTAGTCAATCCTGCACACTTATCTCAACATATACATTAGACAACAAATGACATTTGACTTCATCATCAAAATCCGAGATTCAACAGTAGACACTGCATATGATTTGGTTAGTGACCACAAGCTTTATTATATTCTCACGAGAATTTTCAAGATAGGTTTAATTTAGGCTAGGTTCAATTTTATGCATCCAGCCACACTTTATGTGCCTTGCATTAACTAACATATATAAAGAGTATCATCAACTTAGTATCCAGCAAAATGACAGAACTTCTCTGCAACATGATGTCATTTGTCTTACAAAGGCAGCAGGGAAAAGAAATCATCTTCATATAATAATTAGAGTAGGATTTATGAATTCTAAGATAGTATATTACATTTGTATTATGATAAGAAAAATAACAGTATTGCCAACTCACATGAACCGATTAAGCCACCTAAGCAAAGGCATAAGCAACTCTTGAAAATGATCCATCAGCTTTCGCTTATCTCAACCCCTAGGAAAAAGACCAATGAGGCCTCATAGGGAAAGCAATACCATAGCTTTGCTGAATCGCTCAGTCATAGGTAGTCACTTAGAATCGACACACACACAAGGGCTAATACTGTCTATTGAATCTCATATTTTGATGATGAAACTAATTGATAAGTGTTTATGATTTTATCTGTATTTTTAGTGATGCAAGATACTTCGATCAGAATGAGACAATTAAAGTAAGAAGAATTATGTTAGGCCGGTGGAACATATCTGAAGATTGGATGTCGAGCCGGAGGATCGGTCGACGTATCGACAGAAGGCTTCGGGCCATGGATTCGGGCATCGGGCCAAGAAGATCGGATATTGTACTAAGGATATGGAAGTTGCGGAGTCAACTGGCCGATTGGGCAATAGGCCGTAAGAGACGACGATGCGCTAAAGAATCGGACGAAGCGTCGATGGACTAATGACATGCCGGACAACATGATTCAAGTTTAGTAATAATTGTCTAAATCAAAGTGTGTTTTTACATGTATAGGATTAACTATGATAGCAAGGCATAAAGCAAAATAAAGTCCCAAAGTCAAAAACGTGATTTCGTTGGGAGTTCAAGAGTTCGTCGGAAGTCCGAACGTTCATCGGAAGTTCTGCTGGAATTGATCGAGAAGTCTAGGAGCTTTCCACTCCCCACTCTTAGTACCGACTCATTCCTAACACTGTCTCCTCATGTAATCGCCAATTGGAATGTGATCCCTAGAGGAGTCGCACGAGTCGACTATTGATACATGGCAACCAGACCCATCCTCTCAGCTTCCCCTCAATCGAGCCACCAATCGCTAGCAATCCATCACCCTCGACCATGATTTCGAAAGAGGTCGCATGCTCAATCACAAGGAGCATTAATTTTTTATGGCGTGGCCTGACTCTTCAAGTTCCTGACATCGGTCCTCATCCCCTAACTATTTCAGGCATGCCCCTACCTTATAGATGATGTGGCCTTAGTCATCCTTCCTTGTATAACCGATAGAAAGACATGTTCACTAGCCGTCGACATAAATAAACCCCTAACGATATGAGAAGCTCAAGGGGGACGAGCAACCGGCCACCATATACCAACAAATCAAGTATAAAAGCCAGCTCCTGAAACTAGATGAGACAAGTAAACTCAACCTAAACTCTCATGAATTCTACTAAACTTTCTCTACTTTCTCTATTAACTTAAGCATTGGAGTGATTAGGTCAGGATCCCTCGACACTGACCAATTATGTAGGACCTCGACATGTCTAAGAAGCACCTTGAGGTGATATGGAGCATCACCAAATAAGGCCAAGGTGCATCTCGAGACGACTTTGAACTTCCTACAATAGACGAATTGTACTTTGAAAGGATCACAAGTTTATCTCCACGAGCCAGCAAAGCCTCAAGAGTCTACCTGTCTCCCTAATCACATGCTCAAATCGCACACACACTGTTGAATCTCGTATTTTGATGATGAAACCACTTGATATATGTTTATGATTTAATCTGTGTTTTGAGTGACGCAGGATGCTTCGATCAGGATGCGACAATTAAAGCAGGAAAATCATGTTGTGCCGAAGGAACATGTCAGAAGATTGGACGTCGGGCCGGTGGATCGGTCGACGTATCGACAGAAGGCTTCGGGCCGTGGACTCGGGCATCGGGCCAAGAAGAGCGGGTATTGTGCCAAGGATATCGGAGTTGCGGAGTCAACTGGCCGATTGAGCAATAGGCTGCAGAAGAGGACGATGCGCCGAAGAATCGGACGAAGCGTCGAGGGACCAATGACATGTCGGACAACTTGGTTAATTGCTTAGGATTAATTGTCTCGATCAAAGTTTTGATTTGTTGTGCAGGATTAACTACGATGAGAGTAAGACAAGCAGCAGGTGTTGCGCCGGAGTCAAGATCATGATCACGTTGGGAGTTCGAGAGTTCGACGGAAGTTCGGACGGTCGTCGGAGGTTCAGCGAGAACAGATCCGAGAAGTCCAGAAGCTTGCCAAGCGAAGCTCGTCGGAACTCGCCAAGTGGATCGTTGCAAAGTCCAGGAGTATGCTGGATGTCCGCAGAAGGATCACCGAGGGTTTATCGGATGATCGATGGAAGTTCGCCGGAAACTCGCCGGAAGAAGCGATTGACGCATCGGAACATAGCTGCAGAAGTTATCTTAGAGTTAATCGTAGTTAGCACGATGATTAAGCTTGAAAATGGGAGGTGATCCCATTAGCTTAATCTTGGGGCAATTGGGCCCCTGAAAAGATTCAAATTGGGCCGAATGGAGCGAACCATTCGGACCCTGATTGCACCAGGCGGTGCAACCGCCTAGGCCAGGAGGTGCAACCGCCACGGCTGTGAGGCTGGGTGGTGCAACCGCCCAGAGCTCAGTCTTCGAGCTAGACTGGGCGGTGCAACCTCCTCTGTCAAGAGGTAGCACCGCCAGAGCTCAAGTTTCGAGCTCTGCCAAGAGGTGCAACCACCGAGCTCGGTCTTCGAGCTCTGGCAGAGAGGTGCAACCTCTTTGGACAAGAGATGCATCGCCTGAGCTCGGTCTTCGAGCTCTGGCAGAGAGGTGCAACCACCTCTGGCAGAGAGGTGCATCAGCCTGAGCTCAGTTTCGAGCTCTGCCAGGTGATGCAACCACCGAGCTCAGACTTCGAGCTCTGCCAGGCGATGCAACCACTGAGCTCAGTCTTCGAGCTCTGGCAGAGAGGTGCAATCGCCTGAGCTCAGTCTTCGAGCTCTGCCAGGCGGTGCCACCTCTCCAGTCAAGAGGTGCAACCGCCTGATCCCGGAATTCCGGGATTTGATCGTTTTGAGCTCCAAATTTGAATTGGGTTGGGGCCTATAAATACCCCACCCATTCAACACTGAACAGATACAGATCCACACCGAATTCTTGATCTTTTCAGTGATTCTAAGAGCTCAAATTTGTGTAAAGTCCTAAAGTTCTCCTCCTTCTGTTCTTCAAGTCTTGAGTTGTAAAGAGAGGAGAGAAAGGATCTGTAAAGGTTGTCTCCTGAGCCTGTCAAAAGGAGAGAAACTATAAAAGGGCAGTTAGCCTTCGCCCATTGAAGGAAGGCAGCTAGTTGACGTCGGTGACCTCGTCGGAGGAGGAAGCCAAAAGTGGAGTAGGTCAAGACTGACCGAACCACTCTAAATCTCTGGTTTGCTTTTACCTTGAGCACTTTATCATTACTGCAAACCTCCTACATTGCTACTGCCCTCTGCGCCTTAACAAACGAGTTTCTAAGCTCTGATCTTTCAGAATCTGCATTCAAACGTAAATCGTGTTTTCGTATGATCTTCACACTGCAGTTTACGCGTACATTCGGATTCCATTTATAACTACAAATTGCTTTCTACGTAAAACGCTTTTCAAGGTTCAAAACTGCTTTTAAACGCAAAACTACATTTAGACGTAAAATTACGTTTAGACGTAAAACTGCGTTTAGACGCAAAACTGCGTTTAGACGTAAAACTGCGTTTAGACGTAAAACTGCGTTTAGACGCAAAACTGCGTTTAGACGTAAAACTGCGTTTAGACGCAAAACTGCGTTTAGACGTAAAACTGCGTTTGGACGTAAAACTGAGTTTAGACGCAAACTGCGCTTAGACGCAAACTATGCTTAGACGCAAACTGCGCTTAGACATAAACTGTGTTTAGATGCAAACTGCGCTTAGACGCAAACTGCGCTTAGACGCAAAACTGCGCTTAGACGCAAACTGCACTGTGATTCTGCTTTTATATCGAAATCGATTTTTATCGGACGAACGCAGCTTTCGATTTTAAAATCGCTGTAAGATTTCCGCTGCACTAATTCACCCCCCCCCCTCTTAGTGCTCTCGATCCTAACAATTGGTATCAGAGCGGGGTATTTCTCATTTCGGACTTACACCCGAGAGAAATGACTCTTCAAGAGGGCTTGTCGGTCTTTCGTCCACCGTTCTTTAACGGATTGGACTACACTTATTGGAAAACTCGAATGAGAGTTTTCTTGATTTCTCTAAATATGGATTTATGGAGTATCATTGAAAATGGTTTTCAACTTCCCTCCAAACCGGTGAACGAATGGTCGGATTTGGAGAAAAAGTATTTTTCTTTAAACACAAAGGCTATGAATGCCTTATTTTGCGCTTTGGACAAAAATGAGTTCAATCGGGTTTCTTTGTGCGAAACGGCTTTCGATATTTGGCGCACTCTTGAAATCACGCACGAGGGAACTAGTAGAGTCAAAGACTCGAAAGTTAATATTTTACTGCATGATTTCGAGCTTTTTCATATGAAACCAAGCGAAACCGTTGTTGACATGTACACCCGTTTTACGGATGTCGTCAATGGTTTAAAATCACTTGGTAAAAGCTTTTCGGATTTTGAACTCGTTAACAAAGTTTTGCGCTCACTTTCTAAAACTTGGGATTCAAAAGTAACTGCTATTCAAGAATCGAAAAATTTGAACCAATTTCCACTTGAAGAACTAATTGGTTTATTGATCACATATGAAATGACGTGCAATGCACGTAAAGAACTTGAGAACCACCTTCCAAAGAACAGGAAGGATTTGGGACATAGAACATTTGAAGACCACTCGAGCATAAGCTCAAGTGATGGTGAACTTAAACTACAAATGAAACGAAAATTAAAAAGCAAAAAGAATGGAACTACTTGCTTTAAACGCAAGAAGAAGAACAAAAATTAGGATGAATCGAGCTCATCAGAAGACGAGAAAGTCAACAAAAGCGAGGCGGCAAACTACGCCTTACCAGCCTACGACGTTGAGGTAATTAAAATGCCTTTGGTTTATTTTGAAATTACTTGATGCTTTCATGATATATTTTCTTTTTTAGTTTAGAATTAATTTTCTTGAAAATTAAATGTTTAAAAATAAAAATACAAAAATTATGATCATGCTGATAATTTCGAAAATGATAATATTGCATGATAAACAAACAAAATGATTTTGATGGTTAAGAAGTAATAATGTGTATCACGTTTGATCAACATTGTTGAATGTAATCACGTCTGATTTAAAGTAATGCATAAAGATGTAATATTAAATGATTATTAACAATTTTATGCATGAGACTTTAAGTTATCCATGATCATGAGCTTGTTTGATCTTCTTTATTTAATTTCAAGATCTATAACAAAAATCATGTCTGAATATATGAAAGTGTTAATTTCATTTTCGGATTCACTTAACAATTGGTATCCTAACAATCGGATTTTCTCATACACTTATGAAAAATATTTTTCTAAAATGGATTTGATGAAATGATTCATGCTTATAAACTCCATCTTGAAATATGAATGATAGTGTTTTTGCTTGCAAAGATTTGTTTCACATTCATATCTCCTATGATTCGTGTGCAGAAAAAGAATTTATAAATCATAACACAATGTGATTTCTTATGCAAAAATAAAGTGCTTTTGTGATTCTTTGCTAAAGAGAATAATTATTAAAATCATGATCTTGATAACATGAAGCGCTTTATAAATCAAGATCGTTCATTATGCTGCCTACATTTATCAAAAAGGAGTTCTTCAAATGAAATGCAATTCAATGAAGTGTCATATTGATATCTTGAAACTTGGAATATTTTAAAATGTGATCTTGATAAGAATGTTTCAAGTTGCTCTTTATACTATATCTTTTCAAATGAATCATGAGCCTTGATATCATATATTTCATAATACAAGATTTCTTTGCCTTATGTCTTGAACTTTCATGCTTATCTTAATTTGGCATATAAAGACTAAGGCATGCTTAGATGAAAAAGAATCTCTTAAAAAATGCTTTTCCCATCTGATCGAGATTAATGATTTCATGATATTTTGTGAATCTCGAAATTAATTTTAATGACTTGATTATGAATTTCAAGTTAATGATTTGATTTGAATAAGTTTTATCTAAATCATAATCTTGATCTTGCAAAATTGAAGTCACAAATAATATCTTGTGGTATTCATGGATTGAAACATTGTATGCTTAAATTAATCATTCTCCTATGTTTCAAAAAATTCCTTAAAAGCCTTATGTGATGATTGAAAACTAACTTGCTTTATGATGAATCACAAATCATGACTTGATCTATGATGTAAATGCCTTTAAATGATTGATATATTTAACACTTTTATGCTCTTCCCCCTACTTTCTTCTTGTTTTCAATGATAAAATGGGAGAAGTTTTGATCATTCATGGTAGGATATAATTTGACAAAATTGATATCATCATGATATGAAACATTTATGATGTGCAATTATGCATGCAATACTTGTGATTTCTAATTATGATGTGATGTATTGCATATGATGTAAATCATGATTTAAAATGCTATGAGTGCCAAGTTACACATTTTGAGAAGAAATTGTTATATTGAAATATTAATGTAATTATGAATGGTGATATGATATCATGCATGTAATACTTCAATTTATGATAATGATGCATGCAATGATAAAATATTCATGATGAAAAATTATCTTGACATTCATAACTTGATCATTCATCATTTGTCATGATTTTGAAATCATTGTAAAAGGAAAAGAGAACTACAAAACTGTATTTTCTCTTTCTTTTTTACAATGACAAAGGGAGAGATAGCTAGCTTGTACAAGTCAAGAAGATGCAAAAACTTGATTGCTAACTTGCTTATTTCAAGAAGAAAAATTGTCTTCTTGAACATCACTATCTTGAATATCTCAAGAAGCAAAACTTGCAATCTGCATATTGCAATAGGAAGCAAGAATCATGAGCTTACACAAGAAATCTATCTTGCATTTGCTTTCGAAATTTTTGCTAGCTTATATATTGTGAAACTTGTATATCGCTAGCTTGTTGGTCTAAAGAGAAGCAAAAAGTTGCTATCTCAAAGAAGCAAATATGCTATCTTGCCTCTCTCAAGAGGCAAAAATGCTAACTTGTGCATCTAGCAAAGTGAGCAAAATTTTCAAGAAGCAAGAGTTGCCTTCTTGAACATCTCTAATTTGCTAGCTTGCATGATGTAGAACTTGCTATCTTGAACATTACCAAAAGTGCTATCTTATATGCTATAAAACTTGCATATCTAAAACTTGATAGCATGAATGTTCTAAGCATGATGTAACACTTGCTAAATCTTCTAGCTACAAGATTGCATGATGATAAAACTTGATATTATGATTTTCATGCAATAAGTTGAACCAATATCACACACAACCGATTAATTGTGATACTTCTCCTTTTTGTTGATGACAAAGGGGGAGAAGTATGTTGATGACATGACATGTGATGCATAAGTTTATGCATATGTTCATGTTGACGTGTTGCAAGTATTCATGATGAATATTGCAATGACTTGAATACAGTTTGAATTCAAGGTTCTATCAATATGGCATATTGATAGGGGGAGTTTGTTTAAACTCCGGGAGTTAAGTTTAACTCCGTCATCAAGTGGTTGTCATCATCAAAAAGGGGGAGATTGTTTAATCTCGTATTTTGATGATGAAACCACTTAATATATGTTTATGATTTAATCTGCGTTTTGAGTGACGCAGGATGCTTCGATCAGGATGAGACAATTAAAGCAGGAAAATCATGATGTGCCGAAGGAACAAGTCAGAAGATTGGACGTCGGGCCGGTGGATCGGTCGACGTATCGACAGAAGGCTTCGGGCTGTGGACTCGGGCATCGGGCCAAGAAGAGCGGGTATTGTGCCAAGGATATCGGAGTTGCGGAGTCAACTGGCCGATTGGGCAATAGGCTGCAGAAGAGGACGATGCGCCGAAGAATCGGACGAAGCATCGAGGGACCAATGACGTGTCGGACAACTTGGTTAATTGCTTAGGATTAATTGTCTCGATCGAAGTTTTGATTTGTTGTGCAGGATTAACTACGATGAGAGTAAGACAAGCAGCAGGTGTTGCGCCGGAGTCAAGATCATGATCACGTTGGGAGTTCGAGAGTTCGACGGAAGTTCGGACGGTCGTCGGAGGTTCAGCGAGAACAGATCCGAGAAGTCCAGAAGCTTGCCAAGCGAAGCTCGTCGGAACTCGACAAGTGGATCGTCACAAAGTCCAGGAGTATGCCGGATGTCCGCAGAAGGATCACCGAGGGTTTATCGGATGATCGACGGAAGTTCGCCGGAAACTCGCCGGAAGAAGCGATTGACGCATCGGAACATAGCTGCAGAAGTTGTCTTAGAGTTAATCGTAGTTAGCACGATGATTAAGCTTGAAAATGGGAGGTGATCCCATTAGCTTAATCTTGGGGCAATTGGGCCCCTGAAAAGATTCAAATTGGGCCGAATGGAGCGAACCATTCGGACCCTGATTGCACCAGGCGGTGCAACCGCCTAGGCCAGGAGGTGCAACCGCCAGGGCTGCGAGGCTGGGCGGTGCAACCGCCCCAGCCAAGAGGTGCAACCGCCCAGAGCTCAGTCTTCGAGCTAGACTGGGCGGTGCAACCTCCTCTGTCAAGAGGTAGCACCGCCAGAGCTCAAGTTTCGAGCTCTGCCAAGAGGTGCAACCACCGAGCTCGGTCTTCGAGCTCTGGTAGAGAGGTGCAACCTCTTTGGACAGGAGATGCATCGCCTGAGCTCGGTCTTCGAGCTCTGGCAGAGAGGTGCAACCACCTCTGGCAGAGAGGTGCATCAGCCTGAGCTCAGTTTCGAGCTCTGCCAGGTGATGCAACCACCGAGCTCAGACTTCGAGCTCTGCCAGGCGATGCAACCACTGAGCTCAGTCTTCGAGCTCTGGCAGAGAGGTGCAATCGCCTGAGCTCAGTCTTCGAGCTCTGCCAGGCGGTGCCACCTCTCCAGTCAAGAGGTGCAACCGCCTGATCCCGGAATTCCGGGATTTGATCGTTTTGAGCTCCAAATTTGAATTGGGTTGGGGCCTATAAATACCCCACCCATTCAACACTGAACAGATACAGATCCACACCGAATTCTTGATCTTTTCAGTGATTCTAAGAGCTCAAATTTGTGTAAAGTCCTAAAGTTCTCCTCCTTCTGTTCTTCAAATCTTGAGTTGTAAAGAGAGGAGAGAAAGGATCTGTAAAGGTTGTCTCCTGAGCCTGTCAAAAGGAGAGAAACTATAAAAGGGCAGTTAGCCTTCGCCCATTGAAGGAAGGCAGCTAGTTGACGTCGGTGACCTCGTCGGAGGAGGAAGCCAAAAGTGGAGTAGGTCAAGACTGACCGAACCACTCTAAATCTCTGGTTTGCTTTTACCTTGAGCACTTTATCATTACTGCAAACCTCCTACATTGCTACTGCCCTCTGCGCCTTAACAAACGAGTTTCTAAGCTCTGATCTTTCAGAATCTGCATTCAAACGTAAATCGTGTTTTCGTATGATCTTCACACTGCAGTTTACGCGTACATTCGGATTCCATTTATAACTGCAAATTGCTTTCTACGTAAAACGCTTTTCAAGGTTCAAAACTGCTTTTAAACGCAAAACTACATTTAGACGTAAAATTACGTTTAGACGTAAAACTGCGTTTAGACGCAAAACTGCGTTTAGACGTAAAACTGCGTTTAGACGTAAAACTGCGTTTAGACGCAAAACTGCGTTTAGACATAAAACTGCGTTTAGACGCAAAACTGCGTTTAGACGTAAAACTGCGTTTGGACGTAAAACTGAGTTTAGACGCAAACTGCGCTTAGACGCAAACTGTGCTTAGACGCAAACTATGCTTAGACGCAAACTGCGCTTAGACGTAAACTGTGTTTAGATGCAAACTGCGCTTAGACGCAAACTGCGCTTAGACGCAAAACTGCGCTTAGACGCAAACTGCGCTTAGACGCAAAACTGCGCTTAGACGCAAACTGCACTGTGATTCTGCTTTTATATCGAAATCGGTTTTTATCGGACGAACGCAGCTTTCGGTTTTAAAATCGCTGTAAGATTTCCGCTGCACTAATTCACCCCCCCCCTCTTAGTGCTCTCGATCCTAACATACACGATTCACTAGGGCTTATGGGATGAGTCTGTGCTTTCGGAACAAAACCAAATTGTGTTAATCTGACACTAAAGTAACAATATGTTGAATAAATAAGGAAGAGAGACTTACTAAATTCTTATGTTTAGAGGGATTAACAAGATATAGTGGAACGTCAAAGAGCGAAGGCCAAAGTAGGTAGTGAAGCAAGCATATATAATTGATAGGACACATATTGGGAACCTACTATTATTCACAACCACATCAGCATCTAGGACAACACGCCTCAGTCAACACTATTCCTACGAAGGCAGGGTAGCACTGACGAAGCACAACGCCATCCCGGAGAGGTCGGGACGATGCCGAGCAAATACCACGCCGACCCATAAAGGCCAAGTCGGCACGACGCTGACCCACAAAGGCTAGGACGGTGCCCACCCATCACAATTCTGTTAGAACCCTTACAGATTCTAAACTTGGGGTTGATCTCTTTAGGGGATCGGCCTCCTTGGTGTTGAATCTCTGATTTTGATGATGAAGTCAATTGTCATTTGTTATCTAATCTATATGTTGAGATAAGTGTGCAGGATTAACTACGATAAAAGTGAGACATGCAGCAGGAGTTGCGCTGGAGTCAAAACAATGATCACGTTGGGAGTTCGAGAGTTCGACGGAAGTTCGGACAGTCATCGGAGGTTCTGCGGGAACAAATCCGAGAAGTCCATAAGCTTGCCAAAGAAGCTCGTCGGAACTCACCAAGTGAATCGTCGCAAGTCTAGGAGTTTGCCGGAAGTCCGCAGGAGCATCACCGAGGGTTCATCGGATGATCGATAGACGTTCGCCGGAAGAAGCGATTGACGCATCGGAGCAAGTTGCAGTAAATGTCTTAGGAAAAATCGTAGTTAGCATAGTGATTAAGTTGGAAATGGGAGGTGATCCCATTAACTTAATCTTGGGGCAATTGGGCCCCTGAAAAACCCAAATTGGGCTGAATGGATCAACCCATTCGGACCCTGATTTCTGCCAAGTGGTTGAACCGCCCAAGGCAGGAGGTTGCACCGCCTGGGCTCAGTCTCCGAGCGAGACTGGGAGGTGCAACCGCTCCAGCCAGGCGGTGGCACCGCTTGGGGCTCAGTCTCCGAGCGAGACTGGGCGGTGCAACCTCCCTTGATAGGAGGTGGCACCGCCTGAGCTCAGTCTTCGAGCTCTGCCAAGCGGTGCAACCGCCTTAGTCAGGAGGTGCAACCGCCTGAGCTCGGTCTTTGAGCTCTGTCAGGAGGTGCAACCGCCCCTGACAGGAGGTAGCACCACCTAGAGGCTTAGTCTTCGAGCTCTGCCAAGCGGTGCAACCGCTCCAGTCAGGAGGTGCAACCGCTTGATCCCGGAATTCCGGGAATTGACAGTTTTGAGCTCCAAATTTGAACTGGGTTGGGGCCTATAAATACCCCACCCATTCAGCAATGAAAGGCAGCAATTTAACACCGAAATATTGATCCTTTTATGTGATTCTTAGAGCTCAAAATTGTTGTAAAGGCCAAAAGTTCTTCTCCCTCTGTTCGTCTAAGTTCTGAGTTGTAAAGAGAGGAGAGAAAATTCTGTAAGGGTTGTCTCCTAAGCCCGTCAAAAGGAGTGAAAGAAGGCCTCTAGTTGACGTCGATGACCTCGTTGGTGGAGGAAGCCAAAAGTAGAGTAGGTCAAGATTGACCGAACCACTCTAAATCTCGGTTTGCATTTACTTTGAGAATATTATCTTTACTATAAACCTCCTCTGAGGCTTACTGCTTTCTGCGCATATACGATCGGGTTTCAAGCCTTGCACTTTCCGAATCAACGTTTAGACGTAAATCTGCTTTTTCGTACGATCATCATATTTCAGATTTCGTTTACGTTTTGATTTCTACCATAACTGTAAACTACCTTTATACCCTTGCTTAAACTGTATCTCGCCTAATCAATTGATTTACGAATTAACATTTAGACGTTAATCAGTTTCTTCGTACAAACGTCGTATTTCAGTTTGCGCTTATATTCTGGTTTTCATCATAACTGCAAACTGCCTTCATAGATTGACTTTAACATCATCTTGCTTGATATTAAGTTAAAGTAATCTTAGAATCGACTTTCACATAGAAATCGTTTTTATCATTCGAACGCAGTTTCGTTTTAATCGCAGAAAGTTTTCCGCTGCACTAATTCACCCCCCCCCCCACTCTTAGTGCTCTTGATCCTAACAATTGGTATAAGAGCGGGGTTAACTCTCTAATAGATTAAAACCCAAGAGAGATGGCATACGCCGGAAACCAAGAGGGTCATTCTATCACACGTCCACCCATGTTCAGTGGGACGGACTACACCTATTGGAAGACCCGAATGAAGATCTTTCTTATTTCTATGGATTTTGAACTTTGGAATCTTGTTGAAAACGGATTTTCGAAGTCTTCTCTTCCGATGATCGATTGGAATGAATTAGAGAAGAAGGCTTTCGCTCTTAATGCAAAGGCTATGAATGCATTATTTTGTGCACTTGATAAAAACGAGTTTAACCGTGTTTCAACTTGTGAAACCGCATTTGATATTTGACACACACTCGAAGTGACTCACGAAGGCACAAGTAGAGTGAAAGAGTCAAAAATCAATCTTCTGTTACATTCTTTCGAACTTTTCCGGATGAAACCGAGTGAAACCATTGGCGACATGTTTACCCATTTCATGGATGTCGTTAATGGTCTAAAAGGACTCGGAAAGAGTTTTTCAGATTTTGAGCTCGTAAATAAGATTCTAAGATCTCTTCCTAAGAGTTGGGATCCTAAAGTCATTGCTATTCAAGAGGCAAAAGATCTAAGCAACTTCCCTCTTGAAGAACTAATCGGGTCATTAATGACCTACGAGATGACTTGTAAAGCTCATGAAGAGCAAGAAGACATCCTTCCAAACAACAGGAAGGATATGACACTTAAAACTTCAGAAGGCCACTTGAGAGAAAACTCAAGTGATGAGGACTGTGATGATGACTTGGCACTTTTAACAAGAAAATTTAAAAAAATCATTAAAAGAAACAAGTTTAAGAATGACGTAAAAAATAAACTTGAACCCAAGAAGGACCAAGTTATTTGCTATGAATGCAAAAAGCCGGGACACTACAAGAGTGATTGTCCCCAAGCCAAAAAGAGAACATCAAAGAAGAAGGCGCTCAAAGCAACGTGGGATGACTCGAGCGCGTCCGAAGAAGAGGAGTCCAACACCGAGCAAGTTGCTCATTACGCCTTAATGGCCATCGGAGATGAGGTAACAAATTTAATAGATGCAGATTTATCATTTGATGAATTGTTAAATGCCTTCCATGACTTATTTGATGAATGCAAGATTATTAATAGAAAATACAAATTGCTAAAAAAGGAGCATGATAGTCTTACTTGTAATTTTGATAAGTTAAAAACTGAATATCATGATAGTTTAAGTTCATGCATCAAATGCCATGATCTAGAAACTCTTCAAAAGGAAAACTTGCTACTTAAGGACACCTTGAAGAAATTCGAGGTTGGTAGCAAGTCATTAAACATAATCCTTGCAAACAAGGGTCACGTTCCCAAAAGAAGTGGAATTGGATTTGTGAGAAGTCCTCACCAAAATCCAACCACCTTCATAAAAGGCCCCATCTTACATGTTCGACACCAAAACAAATGCAACTTTTGTTGCAAATTTGGACACAAGATGTATTATTGTTCATTCAAGAAAATTAGTCCAAACAAATTGATTTGGGTTCCTAAAGGAACCATGATAAATTCTATGCAACATGATAGACAATGTAGATCTATTTGTGAGGCACCCAAAAGCAAATGGGTACCTAAAAATCATCCTTTCCTGTAAAAACATAAAAATAAAAAAAAAATAAGCTGGAGCAAGAAATAATATTCTGCTCCTTGGATTCTCGATATTCATGACCCAAGATCCAAAAAGGAACTTGCAATGCTCTCTAGCCTAAATAACAGATGGAGATTATAAATTTAAAATCATAAATGCGATTTAGATACAATCATATTTGACTTTTCAGAATTAGAAACGTATGATTCTCAATTCACATATCCTCTGGATTTTCGAACCCGTCAACTTCATCCGTTCCTAACTTTCGAATCCAACCCTGTATCATGAACTAACTAAGTCTGTCATGAACTTGCAAGGCTTACCTATTGAATCTCGTATTTTGATGATGAAACTACTTGATATATGTTTATGATTTAATCTGCGTTTTGAGTGACGTAGGATGCTTCAATCAGGATGAGACAATTAAAGCAGAAAAATCATGTTGTGCCGAAGGAACATGTCAGAAGATTGGACGTCGGGCCGGTGGATCGGTCAACGTATCGACAGAAGGCTTTGGGCCGTGGACTCGGGTATCGGGCCAAGAAGAGCGGGTATTGTGCCAAGGATATCGGAGTTGCGGAGTCAACTAGCCGATTGGGCAATAGGCTGCAGGAGAGGACGATGCGCCGAAGAATCGGACGAAGCGTCGAGGGACCAATGACATGCCGGACAACTTGGTTAAATTGCTTAGGATTAATTGTCTCGATCGAAGTTTTGTTTTAACTGTGCAGGATTAACTACGATGAAAGTTAGACAAGCAGCAGGAGTTGCGCCGGAGTCAAGTTCATGATCACGTTGGGAGTTCGAGAGTTCGACGGAAGTTCGGACGGTCGTCGGAGGTTCTGCGGGAACAGATCCGAGAAGTCCAGAAGCTTGCCAAGCGAAGCTCGTTGGAACTCGCCAAGTGGATCGTCACAAGTCCAGGAGTTTGCTGGAAGTCCGCAGGAGGATCACCGAGGGTTCATCGGATGATCGACGGAAGTTCGCCGGAAACTCGTCGGAAGAAGCGATTGACGCACCGAAGCAAAGCTGCAGAAATTGTCTTAGATTTAATCGTAGTTAGCACGTTGATTAAGTTGGAAAATGGGAGGTGATCCCATTAGCTTAATCTTGGGGCAATTGGGCCCCTGAAAAGATTGAAATTGGGCCGAATGGAGCTAACCATTCGGACCCTGATTGCACAAGGAGGTGCAACCGCCTAGGCCAGGAGGTGGCACCGCCTGGGCTAAGTCTCCCAGCGAGACTGGGCGGTGCAACCGCCACAGCCAGGAGGTGCAACCGCCTGAGCTCAGTCTTCGAGCTAGACTGGGCGGTGCAACCTCCCTGACAGAGAGGTAGCACCGCCTGAGCTCGGTCTTCGAGCTCTAGTAGAGAGGTGCAATCGCCTCATTCAAGAGGTGGCACCGCTTGGGGCTCAGTCTCCGAGCCAGACTCAGGCGGTGCAACCGCCCCTGACAGAGAGGTGCAACCGCTTGGGCTGAGTCTCCGAGCTCTGCCAGGCGGTGCAACCTCTCCAGTCAGGAGGTGCAACCGCCTGATCCCGGAATTTCGGGATTTGATTATTTTGAGCTCCAAATTTGAACTGGGTTGGGGCCTATAAATACCCCACCCATTCAGCACAGAAAGTGCAAGAGACCTACACCGAAATCTTGATTCTTTCTGTGATTCTAAGAGCTCAAAATTGTTGTAAATCCTTTAAGTCTCCTCCTTCTGTTCTTTAAGCTTCTGAATTGTAAAAGTGAGGAGAGAAAGGTTCTGTATGGGTTGTCTCCGGAGCCCATCAAAAGGAGTGAAACTGTAAAAAGGGCAGTTGGCCTTCGCCCATTGAAGGAAGGCAGCTAGTTGACGTCGGTGACCTCGTCGGAGGAGGAAGCCAAAAGTGGAGTAGGTCAAGACTGACCGAACCACTCTAAATCTCTGGTTTGCTTTTATTTCGAGTACCTTATCATTACTGCAAACCTCCTACATAACTACTGCTCTCTGCGCCTTTACGAATAAGTTCTAAGTGCTAATCTTTTCGAATCTACATTCAGACGTAAATCTGTGTTTTTCGTACGATCAGCTTACGTCTGTGTTTTGATTCTGCAAAACTGTCTTCTACGCTTTTATGAACTAGCTTCTAAGTTTAGATCCCTTTGAAACTATTTTAGACGCAAACTACGTTTAGACGTCAAACTGCGTTTAGACGCAAACTGCGTTTAGACGTAAAACTGCGTTTAAATGTAAACTGCGCAAACTGTGTTTAAACATAAAACTATGTTTTAAATGTAAACTTCTTTGAAACGCAAAACTACGTTTAGATGTAAAACTGCGTTTAGACGCAAACTGCGTTTAGACGTAAAACTGCGTTTAGACGTAAACTGAGTTTAGACGCAAAACTGTGTTTAGACGCAAACTGCGCAAACTGTGTTTAGACATAAAACTGTGTTTTAGACGTAAACTACTTTTATATGCAAACTGCGTTTAGACGTAAAACTGCGTTTAGACGTAAACTGAGTTTAGACGTAAAACTGCGCTTAGACGTAAAATTGTGTTTAGACGCAAAACTGCATTTAGACGCAAACTGTATTTAGACGCAAACTCAGTTTAGACGTAAACTGTGCTTAGACGTAAACTACGCTTAATCTTAAGTAATCTTAGAATCGGCTTGTACATCAAAATCATTTTTATCGGACGAACGCAGCTTTCGTTTTTAAATCGCTGAAAGATTTCCGCTGCACTAATTCACCCCCCCCCCCTCTTAGTGCTCTCGATCCTAACAATTGGTATCAGAGCGGGGTATTTCTCATTTCGGATTTACACCCGAGAGAAATGGCTCTTCAAGAGGGCTTTTCGGTCTTTCATCCATCGTTCTTTAACGGATTGGACTATACTTATTGGAAAACTCGAATGAGAGTTTTCTTGATTTCTCTAAATCTAGATTTATGGAATATCGAATGAGAGTTGAAAACAGTTTTCAACTTCCCTCTAAACCGACGAACGAATGGTCGGATTTGGAGAAGAAGTATTTCTCTTTAAACGCAAAGGCTATGAATGTCTTATTTTGCGCTTTGGACAAAAATGAGTTCAATCGGATTTCCACATGCGAAACGGCTTTTGACATTTGGCGAACACTTGAAATCACGCACGAGGGAACTAGTAGAGTCAAAGACTCGAAAGTTAACTTTTTATTGCATGATTTCGAGCTTTTTCAAATGCAACCAAGCGAGACTATAGGCGACATGTACTCCCGTTTCACGGATGTCGTCAATAGTTTAAGAGCTCTTGGAAAATGTTTTTCGGATTTTGAACTCGTAAACAAAATTTTGCGTTCTCTTTCTAAAAAGTGGGATTCAAAAGTAACTGCAATACAAGAAGCTAAAAATCTAAACAACTTACCACTTGAAGAACTAATTGGTTCATTGATTTCATATGAAATGTTGCACAATGCACATGATGAACATGTTGAACACAATCACCTTCCAAAGAACAGGAAGGATTTGGAACTCTGGACAAATGAATGCCACTTGAGCGATGACTCAAGTGATGAGGACAATGATGAACAAACCAACCTTCTAAAGAACAGGAAGGATTTGGGACATAGAACATTTGAAGACCACTCGAGCATAAGCTCAAGTGATGGTGAACTTAAACTATAAATGAAATGAAAATTAAAAAGCAAAAAGAATGGAACTACTTACTTTAAACGCAAGAAGAAGAACAAAAATTGGGATGAATCGAGCTCCTCTGAAGACGAGAAAGTCAACAAAAGCGAGGCGGCAAACTATGCCTTACCAGCCTACGACATTGAGGTAATTAAAATGCCTTTGGTTTATTTTAAAATTACTTGATGCTTTCATGATATATTTTCTTTTTTAGTTTAGAATTAATTTTCTTGAAAATTACATGTTTAAAAATAAAAATACAAAAATTATGATCATGCTGATAATTTCGAAAATGATAATATTGCATGATAAACAAACAAAATGATTTTGATCATGGTTAAGAAGTAATAATGTGTATCATGTTTGATTAACATTGTTGAATGAAATCACGTTTGATTTAAAGTAATGCATAAAGATGTAATATTAAATGATTATTAACAATTTTATGCATGAGATTTTAAGTTATCCATGATCATGAGCTTGTTTGATCTTCTTGATTTAATTTCAAGATCTATAGCAAAAATCATGTCTGAATATATGAAAGTGTTAATTTCATTTTCGGATTCACTTAACAATTGGTATCCTAACAATCAGATTTTCTCATACACTTATGAAAAATATTTTTCTAAAATGGATTTGATGAAATGATTCCTGCTTATAAATTCCATCTTGAAATATGAATGATAGTGTTTTTGTTTGCGAAGATTTGTTTCACATTCATATCTCCTATGATTCATGTGCAGAAAAAGAATTTATAAATCATAATACAATGAGCTTTCTTATGCAAAAATAAAGTGCTTTTGTGATTCTTTGCTAAAGAGAATAATCATAATCATGATCTTGATAATTATAACATGAAGCTCTTTATAAATCAAGATCATTCATTATGCTCCCTACATTTATCAAAAAGGAGTTCTTCAAATGAAATGCCATTCAATGAAGTGTCATATTGATATCTTCAAACTTGGAATATTTTAAAATGTGATCTTAATAAGAATGTTTCAAGTTGCTCTTTGTACTATATCTTTTCGAATGAATCATGAGCCTTGATATCATATATTTCATAATACAAGATTTCTTTGCCTTATGTCTTGAACTTTCATGCTTATCTTAATTTGGCATATAAAGACTAAGGCATGCTTAGATGAAAAAGAATCTCTTAAAAAATGCTTTTCCCATCTGATCGAGATTAATGATTTCATGATATTTTGTGAATCTCGAAATTAATTTTAATGACTTGATTATGAATTTCAAGTTAATGATTTGATTTGAATAAGTTTTATCTAAATCATAATCTTGATCTTGAAAAATTGAAGTCACAAATAATATCTTGTGGTATTCATGAATTGATACTCACAATATGAAAGCATTGATATTCATGACTTGAATTGGATTGAAACATTGTATGCTTAAATTAATCATTCTCCTATGTTTCAAAAATTCCTTAAATGCCTTATGTGATGATTGAAAACTAACTTGCTTTATGATGAATCACAAATCATGACTTGATCTATTATGTAAATGCCTTGAAATGATTGAAATATTTAACACTTTTATGCTCTTCCCCCTACTTTCTTCTTGTTTTCAATGATAAAATAGGGAGAAGTTTTGATCATGCATGGTAGGATATAATTTGACAAAATTGATACCAGCATGATATGAAACATTTATGATGTGCAATTATGCATGCAATACTTGTGCTTTCTAATTATGATATGATGTATTGCATATGATGTAAATCATGATTTAAAATGCTATGAGTGCAAAGTTACACACTTTGAGAAAAAATTGCTATATTGAAACATTAATGTAATTATGAATGATGATATGAAATTATGCATGTAATACTTCAACCTATGATAACGATGCATGCAATGATATTCATGATGAAAAATTGTCTTGACATTCATGACTTGATTATTCATCCTTTGTCATGATTTTGAAATCATTGTAAAAGGAAAAAAAACTACAAAACTGTATTCTTCCTTTCTTTTTGACAATGACAAAGGGGGAGATAGCTAGCTTGTACAAGTCAAGAAGATGCAAAAACTTGATTGCTAGCTTGCCTATCTTAAGTAGCAAAGATTGCTAACTTGCTTATTTCAAGAAGAAAAATTGGCTTCTTGAACATCACTATCTTGAATATCTCAAGAAGCAAAACTTGCAATTTGCACATTGCAATAGGAAGCAAGAATCATGAGCTTACACAAGAAAGCTATCTTGCATTTGCTTTCGAAATTTTTGCTAGCTTATATATTGTGAAACTTGTATACCGTAAAAATTGCTAGCTTGTTGGTCTAAAGAGAAGCAAAAAGTTGCTATCTCAAAAGAAGCTAATGTGCTATCTTGCCTATCTCAAGAGGCAAAAATGCTAACTTGCGCATCTAGCAAAGTGAACAAAATTTTCAAGAAGCAAGAGTTGCCTTCTTGAACATCTCTAATTTGCTAGCTTGCATGATATAGAACTTGCTATCTTGAACATTACCAAAAGTGCTATCTTATATGCTATAAAACTTGCATATCTAAAACTTGATAGCATGAATGTTCTAAGCATGATGTAACACTTGCTAAATCTTCTAGCTCCAAGATTGCATGATGATAAAACTTGATATTATGTTTTTCATGCAATGAGTTGAACCAATATCACACACACTTGATTGTGGTACTTCTCCTTTTTGTTGATGACAAAGGGGGAGAAGTATGTTGATGACATGACATGTGATGCATATGTTCATGTCGACGTGTTGCAAGTATTCATGATGAATATTGCAATGACTTGAATTCAGTTTGAATTCAAGGTTCTATCAATATGGCATATTGATAGGGGGAGTTTGTTTAAACTCCGGGAGTTAAGTTTAACTCCGTCATCAAGTGGTTGTCATCATCAAAACGGGGGAGATTGTTGAATCTCGTATTTTGATGATGAAACTACTTGATATATGTTTATGATTTAATCTGCGTTTTGAGTGACGCAGGATGCTTCAATCAGGATGAGACAATTAAAGCAGGAAAATCATGTTGTGCCGAAGGAACATGTCAGAAGATTGGACGTCGGGCCGGTGGATCGGTCGACGTATCGATAGAAGGCTTCGGGCCGGTGGATCGGTCGACGTATCGATAGAAGGCTTTGGGCCGTGGACTCGGGCATCGGGCCAAGAAAAGCGGGTATTGTGCCAAGGATATTGGAGTGCTGGAGTCAACTGGCCGATTAGGCAATAGGCTACAGGAGAGGACGATGCGCCGAAGAATCGGACGAAGCGTCGAGGGACCAATGACATGCCGGACAACTTGGTTAAATTGCTTAGGATTAATTGTCTCGATCGAAGTTTTGTTTTAAGTGTGCAGGATTAACTACGATGAAAGTTAGACAAGCAGCAGGAGTTGCGCCGGAGTTAAGTTCTTGATCACGTTGGAAGTTCGAGAGTTCGACGGAAGTTCGGACGGTCGTCGGAGGTTCTGCGGGAACAGATCCGAGAAGTCCAGAAGCTTGCCAAGCGAAGCTCGTTGAAACTCGCCAAGTGGATCGTCGCAAGTCCAGAAGTTTGCCGGAAGTCCGCAGGAGGATCACCGAGGGTTCATCGGATGATCGACGGAAGTTCGCCGAAAACTCGCCGGAAGAAGCGATTGACGCACCGAAGCAAAGTTGCAGAAATTGTCTTAGATTTAATCGTAGTTAGCACGTTGATTAAGTTGGAAAATGGGAGGTGATCCCATTAGCTTAATCTTGGGGCAATTGGGCCCCTGAAAAGATTGAAATTGGGCCGAATGGAGCTAACCATTCGGACCTTGATTGCACCAGGAGGTGCAACCGCCTAGGCCAGGAGGTGGCACCGCTTGGGCTAAGTCTCCTAGCGAGACTAGGCGGTGCAACCGCCCCAGCCAGGAGGTGCAACCGCTTGAGCTCAATCTTCGAGCTAGACTGGGCGGTGCAACCTCCCTGATAGAGAGGTAGCACCGCCTGAGCTCGGTCTTCGAGCTCTGGCAGAGAGGTGCAACCGCCTCAGTCAAGAGGTGGCACCGCCTGGGGCTCAGTCTCCGAGCCAGACTCAGGCGGTGCAACCGCCCCTGACAGAGAGGTGCAACCGCCTAGGCTCAGCCTCCGAGCTCTACCAGGCGGTGCAACCTCTCCAGTCAGGAGGTGCAACCGCCTGATCCCGGAATTCCGGGATTTGATCGTTTTGAGCTCCAAATTTGAACTGGGTTGGGGCCTATAAATACCCCACCCATTCAGCACAGAAAGTGCAAGAGACCTACACCGAAATCTTGATTCTTTCTGTGATTCTAAGAGCTCAAAATTGTTGTAAAGCCTTTAAGTCTCCTCCTTCTGTTCTTTAAGCTTCTGAATTGTAAAAGTGAGGAGAGAAAGGTTCTGTAAGGGTTGTCTCCTGAGCCCATCAAAAGGAGTGAAACTGTAAAAAGGGTAGTTGGCCTTCGCCCATTGAAGGAAGGCAGCTAGTTGACGTCGGTGACCTCGTCGGAGGAGGAAGCCAAAAGTGGAGTAGGTTAAGACTGACCGAACCACTCTAAATCTCTGGTTTGCTTTTATTTCGAGTACCTTATCATTACTGCAAACCTCCTACATAACTACTGCTCTCTGCGCCTTTACGAATAAGTTCTAAGTGCTGATCTTTTCGAATCTGCATTCAGACGTAAATCTGTGTTTTTCGTACGATCAGCTTACGTCTGTGTTTTGATTCTGCAAAACTGTCTTCTGCGCTTTTATGAACTAGCTTCTAAGTTTAGATCCCTTTGAAACTGTTTTAGATGCAAACTACGTTTAGACGTAAAACTGCGTTTAGACGCAAACTGCGTTTAGACGTAAAACTGCGTTTAAACGTAAACTACGCAAACTGTGTTTAAACATAAAACTGTGTTTTAAACGTAAACTTCTTTTAAACGCAAAACTACGTTTAGACGTAAAACTGCGTTTAGACGTAAAACTGTGTTTAGACGTAAACTGAGTTTAGACGCAAAACTGTGTTTAGACGCAAACTGCGCAAACTGTGTTTAGACATAAAACTGTGTTTTAGACGTAAACTACTTTTAGACGCAAACTGCGTTTAGACGTAAAACTGCATTTAGACGTAAACTGAGTTTAGACGCAAAATTGCGCTTAGATGTAAAATTGTGTTTAGACGCAAAACTGCGTTTAGACGCAAACTATATTTAGACGCAAACTCAGTTTAGATGTAAACTGTGCTTAGACATAAACTGCGCTTAATCTTAAGTAATCTTAGAATCGGCTTTTACATCAAAATCATTTTTATCGGACGATCGCAGCTTTCGTTTTTAAATCGCTGAATGATTTCCGCTGCACTAATTCACCCCCCCCCCCCCCCCCCCTCTTAGTGCTCTCGATCCTAACATTACCAACTTGAACAAACTGTCACAAACATGTGTACAACATTGAGAGTATGCACGTTAAAAGATCTATCCTGATCGTGCAAAAGTTCTTGTCTTAAAATGAAAACTCTTACGTAATTATGTAAGTAAAGTTGATTGCTCTGAATGAAAATTCTTCTCAAGACAAAAACTCTCAAATCAGATTACACTGCGATCAGAACAAGTGCTCACCGCCTGTAGGCGGTGGCACCGCCCCAGCTAGAGGTAGCACCTCCAGCTGTCACGTGTTGCAAGCGGTTACATCGCTCCAGCCAGAGGTGCAACCGCCCGCAACTCTGCCCTTTTTAACCCAAGCTAGGGCCGGCGGTGAAACCGACCCCAACTCACTCCCTTCCCTTCTCTACTCTTCCAAGCCTCCTCCATCCCCATTTCTCCCCTCATAGCATCCCAAATACACCTCATTTCGAAGCAAAACATCAACAATCCTTCCCTCTCTTGAAGATCTCACTAAGGTATTCTCTAAGAAGCCCTTAAACTATGTTTTTTGATTCATTTACTCTTGCTCATCACTATTCTTCTAAACAACAGTAGTTATGGGATCTAGAAGATCCTCAAGGGACAAAGGAAAGAGGAGATTAGTACAAGATTTTGATCTCACCCTTTTCGATTCAAAACACCATGCTGAAAAATTTTCCTCTTTCGAACTTAGGAGTGTCAATAAGGGAAAATATGTAGATTTAAATGAACTAAGAGACTTAAAGACAATCCAATGGTTTGCAAACTTAGATCTACTTCCTATTTTGTAAATTAATGAACCCATTTATCCAAGACAAGTTAGATTGTTTTACAACAACATACAAATAGATGAAAAAGAAAGAATGTCTACCTATCTTTTGGGACAACACATCTCAATTACGGATAAATTCATTTGCGACATGATAGGCATTCCCATGAAAAGTAGAGGACTTTACTTTAGAGGATCATGGGATGATGAAACTGTTGGAACAACATATGTTGAAGCCTTAGGAACAATTTTTGTCAATCCCAACTTAGCATTTGTTCCTAAAAGTTGTGAACATCTACTGCCTCTAAACACTAAGGTACTTCATCATATCCTAACTAGCATCATTCTCCCTAAACAATTCCATCATGATGAAGTAAGCCAATTAGAATTAGGAACTATATATTTGATCATAAAAGGACATGACATCTGTCTTGGTTATCTTATCCAACAAAACATGTTAGAACTATCTAAGAAAGACATGATGCTCCCATATGGTGGTATAATCACTAGAATAATAAAAGCCTATGATATTCTAATACCACCGGAAGAAGAAGTAATAAAAGTAGATAGATTTAGCATAATAAATAAAAATCTACTTCACCGATTAAGATGTTTTTATAGAAACGGTAACTGGGTTAGAATGCCAAGAAGAACCGATCCCCCTCAACCAGAACCAGAACCGGAAACACCAGTCTTTAGGGGTACCCAATCTCCTCCTATCTGTCCCTTTGAGGAAACACATCCATTTGAGCAAACTCATACATCATTTGTCGAAGATATTGGGATTCAGATGGACCGATTTGAACAAAGATAAGAACGGCTTGAACATCGACAAGATCAAATCCTATCTGAGCTGCAGCAAATTCATCGACAATTTGACTCTTTGTTTAGGCGCTTTAATTTTCCACCTCATGAATGAGCTTGTATGAACACAATCATCTGTTGTTATTGTAAACTCCTTATGTTACTCGCCATGATAAGCTTTGCCTTGATCCTTGATATGGTTACCTGATATATTTTGAGTATATGCAGAGTTGTAAACATCTATCGTTGTTTATCTCGGATTTTACATTGAAACTAAAAGTTTTGAAAACCTTGTGCCTTGATTTCCATGATAAATATAGTTTGAAAAAGTGATATACCAATGTAGTTGATAAGTCATTGCCATGATATTGATACTAAACATCAACTAGCTGACATTTTTATAAAACCTCTAAGTGAAGAACAATTTGATTTCATAAGAAGAGAATTAGGAATGTTGATGTGTCCGAATAGATAAACTAGTTAAAATTATTTTTCGGACTTTATTGAATGATCAAATCACTTGATTGCCATTACATGCCTAAATAACATGTTGGAAATTATGTGTTGAATACAAAAATGTTTTGTCTTCATGATTGTATTTGAAAATCTGTAGCATAATTTTGTCCGAATGAATGAAAGAGTTCATTTCACTTTTTGGATTCGCTTAGTAATTGGAATGCTAAAAATCAAATTTTCTCATACACTCTTATGAAAAATATTTTTTACTAAAATAGATTTGATGAAATGATTCCTGCTTATGAATTCCATCTTGAAATATGGATGATAGTATTTTTTACTTGCAAAAAGCTGTTATAAACACATATCTTGACTCAAAGTAAACTCACAAATAGCTGGAATCACAAATGGCTTTCCTTCTTCATACACAAAGGATTATAACAAAAAAAAGGAAGAAGTATTCAAAGCAATCTACGTATCATGCCTTTCTTTATATGCTTGATAATTTGCTTATTTGTTCTCCTGGTATCACAACAATCATGCTTTTTGTTGATGACAAAGGGGGAGAAATATATGAATTGATGCTATAAACACTGATGCTATGATTATGCCATGCTTGCATCACCAAGCGATACATAAACAGATGCCATGCATTAATTTACATTATGTCTTGAGTTGATATCTTACCATGTGAAGAAATGCAACACTTGCTAAAATATTTGAAATGTGTACATCATGTAATGATATCAAAATAAACACTGATGCTATGATTATGCCATGCTTGCATCACCAAGAGATATATAAACAGATGCCATGCATTAATTTGCATTATGCCTTGAGTTGATATCTTACCATGTGAAGAAATGCAACACTTGCTAAAATATTTGAAATGTGTACTTGAAATGTGTACATCATGTAATGATATCAAAATCTTACTTCACAGCTTTACATATTGATATCTTACAATATGATGAATTGCTATAATTACCATCATTCAAAATTGTTATGTAAAATTTGAAAATGAATGTCAAGCCTTGACATCATCTTCAAAGAGATACATCATGATAGGAATCATGATGGGAGTATTGATAAGTTCAAATGATTTAACTTATCAATATGTCTCTTGAATTCTTAGGTCTTGAATTCAAGAATGACTTATCTCAAGTATGGCATATAGACAGGGGGAGTTAAGGTTAACTCCATTATCAATTGATTGTCATCATCAAAAAGGGGGAGATTGTTGAATCTCGGATTTTGATGATGAAGTCAATTGTCATTTGTTATCTAATCTATATGTTGAGATAAGTGTGCAGGATTAACTACGATGAAAGTGAGACATGCAGCAGGAGTTGCGCCGGAGTCAAAACAATGATCACGTTGGGAGTTCGAGAGTTCGACGGAAGTTCGGACATTCGTCGGGGAGGTTATACGGGAACAAATCCGAGAAGTCCATAAGCTTGCCAAAGAAGCTCGTCGGAACTCGCCAAGTGAATCGTCGCAAGTCCAGGAGTTTGCCAGAAGTCCGCAGGAGCATCACCGAGGGTTCATTGGATGATCGACGGAAGTTCGCCGGAAGCTTGCCGGAAGAAGCGATTGACGCACCGGAGCAAGTTGTAGTAAATGTCTTAGGAAAAATCGTAGTTAGCATAGTGATTAAGTTGGAAATGGGAGGTGATCCCATTAACTTAATCTTGGGGCAATTAGGCCCCTGAAAATCCCAAATTGGGCCGAATGGATCAACCCATTCGGACCCTGATTTCTGCCAGGCGATTGAACCGCCCAAGGTAGGAGGTTGCACCGCCTAGGCTTAGTCTCCGAGTGAGACTGGGAGGTGCAACCGCTCCAGCCAGGCGATGGCACCGCTTGGGGCTCAGTCTCCGAGCGAGATTGGGCAGTGCAACCTCCCCTGACAGGAGGTGGCACCGCTTGAGCCTAGTCTTCGAGCTCTGCCAGGCGGTGCAACCGCCTCAGTCAGGAGGTGCAACCGCTTGAGCTCAGTCTTCGAGCTCTGTCAGGAGGTGTAACCGCCCCTAACAGGAGGTAGCACCGCCTAGAGGCTCAGTCTTCGAGCTCTGCCAGGCGGTGCAACCGCTCCAGTCAGGAGGTGCAACCGCCTGATCCCGGAATTCCGGGAATTGACAGTTTTGAGCTCCAAATTTGAATTGGGTTGGGGCCTATAAATATGTTAGAACCCTTGTAGATTCTAAACTTGGGGTTGATCTCTTTAGGGGATCGGCCTCCTTGGAACTCTATAGGGGTTCCTCCCTCCAAGTTGCTGCTCAAAGGCTGTAGAAAAGATTCATCTATTGCTTGAGAAAAGAGGAGGAATACATGGCTATTTATAGGGCTTCTAAACCCTAACTCCTAATAGGACTTTTACTTAGGACTCTTACTTCTAACCAACTCCTAATAGGACTCCTACTCAAGACTCCTATTCCCTTACAACTCCTAATTCTTCTCTAAGAAAAAACCTCCTACATGAATATCCCTCTCAATTAGGACCCTCCTAGCTAGAGTCCTAACAGAATGTCCCTCTCTATTAGGACTCTCCTAGCTAAAGTCCTAACAGTTTTACATGAATGTCCCTCTCAATTAGGACTCTCCTAGCTAGAGTCCTAACAAACCCGCCCTCTTTAAATCAGCCTTATCCTCGAGGCTGACGATTCATGAATTTTGGGAATTTGATCTTCAAGTCATCATAGTTCTCCAAAGTGGCATCTTCTGTTAGTAGGTTTGCCCACTGTATTAGCAATTCAGTAGTGGATCGTCGTCGTCGAGTCATAATCCGTCGATCAATAATGGTACTTGGCTGAGTCTGAAGTCCTCCTTGGGTAGTCATATTTGGTGGGTGGCTTTGGGCTATCTCCAAGCACCTATTTACAACTTCTGTCTAGCCGTCGGTTTGTGAGTGATATGCCATACTCCTTTTCAATTTAGTACTCTTATAGTGTAATTCTTTTGAGTCCCAATTGTAATGAGCTGCGGAGCTTGGTGCTTCCTCCAATTTTTTTATAATCTTACTAGTCTCTGAATCTTCCTGCCATTCCATCTTAATATCCTCAAGGAAGTCGCCGGTTGGAAGTGAAATGGCCAAAACTTCAGCTTGCTCGGGTAGCTGCGAAAGCGCATATGCAAGAACATTCTCTTTCCCCTTTTTGTAAGTTATTTCATAATCAAATCAAAGAAGTTTTGTTACCCAATTTTGCTGCTCAGGGGATGATATCTTTCGCTCCAAAAAGTACTTGAGGCTTTTATGGTCGGTTTTAATTTAAAATCGTCGACCAATCAAGTAGGGTCTCCACCTCGTTGTTGCGCGCACAATGGCGAGCATCTCCTTATAATATGTTGACTTATTTTGATGGGAGGGAGATAATGCCTTGCTAGTGTATACGAGTGGTCGACCATCTTGCATGAGAATTGCTCTAATTCTGACTCCAGATGCGTCAGCCTCAATAATGGTCGGTTGAAATCTGGTAGTGTTAGCACCGGCGTCGTTGTCATGGCTGCCTTAAGTTTGTCGAAGGCAACAGAGGCTCTGTCTGACCATTGGAAGACATCTTTTTTCAGAAAGGAAGTAAGTGGTGCACTGATCTCTCTATAGTTTTTCACGAACTTGCAGTAGTAGCCTATTAAACATAGAAAGCCATGTAGCAATTTTATGTTCCTCGGGGTTAGCCAATTTTGCATTGCTCCAATTTTGAAGGGGTCTACTACCACACCTTCCTCTGATATGATATGCCCAAGATATTCCACCTTCTTTAGAAGAAAGCAAAAATTCATAGTGGTTATTGTGTGTTCAAAAGGTGGTTTTCGGTATGTCTTCTTCGCATACTCGTATTTGATGATACCCGGATCGAAGGTCTAGCTTTGTGAAGATTTGTGCTCCCTTCCATCTTACAACTCATCTACTACTGGAATAGGGTATTTATCCTTGATGGTTATGCCATTGAGAGTTTGGTAATCAACACATAATCGTCATATTTCATCCTTCTTTCGTATGAGGAGCACCGGTGAAGAGTAGGGGCTACAACATGGCCGAATAACTCCTGTTTTGAGCATCTCTTTTATAATCCTTTCTGTTAGGATCGGAGCGGCACTAAGAGGGGGGGGGGTGAATTAGTGTAGCGGATTAAAACTTCGGTTTTAGAAAAATCTTTCGTACGATAAGAACGGAACTTGAAAAGCTTAACTTGAAAGCGTATTCTTAGAGTTGCGCAGCAAAGGTAATAAGGAACTAAAGCATGTAAGAAGGTTTGCAGTAATGTAAATAGCGATAATGAAATGCAAACCAGAGATTACGCCTAATTTTAGAGTGGTTCGGTCAAATGACCTACATCCACTTGCGAGGCCCCTCTTCGATAAGGCTCCCACCTTCCACTAGCAAATCTCTTGAAATGGAAGGGTAAGTACCCCTCTTACAACCTTTTACAAGCAGTTCAACCTCTTACAAGTTTTCAATAAGAAAGAAGGAGGAGAACTCTCTAGCAAATTGAAAACAAGACTTGCTAAGACTTTCTAAGACTTTTCTCTCAATCAAATGCTTCTCAAAAGTTGTAATCTCAGCTGAGATTTGAGGGGTATTTATAGGCCTCAAGAGGATTTAAATTTGGGCTCCAAAATTTGAATTCTGTTTGGGTTCCCGATGCTGGCGGTGCCACCGCCCAGCCAAGCGGTGCCACCACCCAGCACTCGGGTGCTGGACGGTGCAACCGCCCAGCCCAGGAGGTGTCACCGCCCAACTCTCGGGTGCTGGGCGGTGCCACCGCCCAACCAGGCGGTGCCACCGCTTGGCTCTCCGGTTCGCTGGTTTGGCTTAATTTTAGCCCAAACCAAATCTAACTTTGGGCCCAGTTGGCCCCTAACCAGGATATAGGATTATCTCTTAATCCTAATCCTAATTACATGTGAACTACATAACCAAAACACATCGTAAGCAAGTTTTCAACCGCGAACGTCGAGTCTTGTTCCAGCGAGCTTTCCGACGAACTTTCTTCCGACGGACTCCCATCAAGCTCCCGAACTTGTGATGACTTTAACGAGTAGCCGAGCCTTCTCGGTGATCTCCGTGAACCTCCGACAATCTCTTTGGCGAACTTCCGAAAATTCCGACAGGTTCCCGATTTCTTCTCGGTTGGTTCCGGCAGCATTTCCGATGATTCTTCGGACTCTTAAACGTCCATCGAACTTGACTCCGGTATCCTTGCTTTATGTTTTCTAGTTATCGTAGTTAATCCCGCACACTTAACTCAATAATATGGATTAGATCAATTAACCCACCAATTGATTATATCATCAAAATCCGAGATTCAACAATCTCCCCCTTTTTGATGATGACAATCAATTGATGACAGAGTTAAACATAACTCCCCCTATCTATATGCCATATTATGAGAAGATAAAAAACACTTGAATTCCATCCCATTGGATTCAAGCATAACCCGATAAGTTCTAACCGTAGAGCTTATTATAATCCTCATTAAACAATAGTAAGTACGAAACTTCGATGAAAATCATAAGTTAAATGAAAATGGACGAATTTTATTACGACAGAAGATAAATATTTTCAATATAAATTTCATGATATAGATGTAAGGCATGCTTTCAATATGATCAATTAATCTTATGATATTTTCAAGGATTTTGCAAGGCATATAAGTCATTCATATCACACAAGTTTTTGTAATCCATATAAGTCATGCTATCATTATGGTGTAAGTCATCACTTAGTCTTTGTAATCCATATAAGTCATGCTATCATTATGGTGTAAGTCATCACTTAGTCTTTGTAATCCATATAAGTCATGCTATCATTATGGTGTAAGTCATCACTTAGTCATCACTTCTCCCCCTTTGTCATCAACAAAAAGAGACAAGCCAGCTAATTGATGATCATAAAAAAAGGTTTAGCATTTAATAGTAAACAAAGTTCATCATTCAAATTTGCCAGAAATAGTTTATCCAAAAGAAATCATCATTTATGCAGATCAAAACAATAGTTATCTAAAAGGAAGGATCAGTTATCGTTCAATCGATGACAAACTTTGAACTTGTTGTTAAAAGCAAACAGAACAGAATAAAAAGATACATCAATTTAATCCTTAGGAGGTAATCCATAGTGTTGATACATGATATCTATTTTTTCATTCATTTGTCGTAGTGTCTTCAAAATTTCAACTTGTTGATTTTGAATTTGTTCTTGCTGTGATTTGATCTGAGAGAGTTCCGCCATAATGCGATCTTCAGAGGAGGAAACTGGAGCTGAAGGTGCTACGCCAAAAGGACTAGGAGGAGGAGATTCATTTCCCATAAGAATTGGTGTTTCGGGGTGTTCTATTAGTGGAGGAATTGGATCCGTCCTTCTAGGCTGCCTAACCCATATGTCATTGCTAAAAGTGCACCTAAGTCTTTTCAGTAGGTTTTTATTTATTATGTTATATCGATCATTTTGAATAGATTCTTCATCGGGTGGGATGCAAATGTCATAGGCATAAAGAAATCTAGTGATTAACCTCCCATATGGCAACATAGTATCTTTAGCCATAATATCCTGCATGTGTTGCCAAATTGAGTACCCAAAACAATTATGCTGACGGTCATAATCCAATACATGGTACTTATCTCTATTTGACTTATTTCGTCAAGATGAAATTGTTTGGGGAATATGATGCTTGTGATAATGTGATGAAGAATTTTAGAGTTGAAAGGTAGTAAGTGTTCACAGCTCTTGGGTAGGAAGTCAAGGTTTGGATTTGCAAAAATTGTTTCTACGGCTTCGGTATAGGTTGCTCCTATTGTGTTGACGTCCCATTTACCTTTAAAATAGCATCCCCTATCTTTTTCAGTTATGCCAATTAGCTCACAAATAGTGCTGTCAAATATTCTAATGGGTGTTCCTAGAAGGTAAGTGCTTAGGCTATCATTGTCCTCATATAGGTTGGCATAGAACAATCTAACTAATCGCGGATAGATTGGTTCATCAATTTGTAGTAGAGGTAGAGCTTCTAGGTGTGCAAACCACCTAATGGGATCTAAGTCCTCTAGTTCATCCAGATCAACGTATTTTCCCTTATGGATACATCGTCTTTCAAATTTTGGAAAACTAAGGGCTACCTCTTTTGATCTAAAAAGATCATGGTCAAATGAATCTCCTTCAATCCTTTTTTCCTTTTGATCTCTTAGGAGCCATTATCTAGACAAGATGATGATGAAATTGTGAAAAATAAGCAAGGGAAAGAGAAAAGAAAAGAGGGAATGGGATACCAAAAAGAGGGATTTCAAGTGTTACCTTATGGAGATTATGTTGAGAGATGGAAAGCTTGGACCACCAAGAATCGTTCTCCAATGCTTCTAAGAGGTAGAATGAGGGTTAGAGGAAATGAGAGAGGGTTTTGAGAGCTCTTTCTTCGGGTTGGGGGCGGTGTCACCGCTGGCCCTAACCCCTCGGGTTAATAAGGGTCGCTCGGTCAGTGCCACCGCCAAACCGAGCGGTGTCACCGCCTAGCGCCCGAGCGCACAGGAGGTGCAACCGCCGGATCTGGTGGTGCCACCGCTGGCATCCCGCGGAGGAAAGAAAAAATTTTTCTTCCTCCCTTTTGTTTAGCTTCTTCCCTCAAGATAATAAGTTATACTTTAATGGATCATTTTGAATTGAAGAAGAAGGAAGAAATCAAATCCACAAAAGAAAGGAAAAGGACGAGTCATTTTTCGTGAAGCTCATTTTAGGGACAATTTAACATGCCTAATTCCCTTCTAATGAATTCAAATTGATCTTCGTTCAAAGTTTTTGTAAATATATCTGCTAATTGATGCTTTGTGTCAATGAATTCTAGAACAACATCATTGTTAAGGACATGATCGCATATGAAATGATGCCTAACATCGATGTGCTTAGTTCTAGAGTGCAGAATTGGATTTTAGTAAGACATATGGCACTAGTATTATCACATTTTATGGGAATGTTTTTAAAGTGAATTCTATAGTCTTCTAATGTATTTTTCATCCAAATGACTTGTGCATAACATGCACTTGCAGCAATGTATTCGGCTTTCGCCATAGATAGTGCAACTGAATTTTGTTTCTTGGAAGTCCAAGAAACAAGTGCATGTCCTAAAAATTGGCATGATCCGGATGTACTTTTTCTATCTATCCTGCATCCGCTAAAATCGGCATCTGCATAAGCTATTAGATTGAATTTTTCAGATTTTGGATACCACAATCCTAAATTTGGAGTTCCTTTAAGATACCTAAATATTCTTTTAACACTCTTCAGATGAGATAATTTAGGATTAGATTGAAACCTAGCGCAAAGTCCTACACTAAACATAATATCTGGTCTAGTCGTGGTGAGGTAGAGTAGACTACCTATCATTCCCCTATATGTTTTTTGATCGAAATTTTCACTATTTTCATCCATATCTAACTTAGTCGCAGTACTCATAGGGGTGTTTATTGCTTTTGAATTATCCATGTTAAATCGTTTTAACAATTGTAATGTATATTTGGATTGGTTAAGAAATATACCATCACTAAGTTGTTTGATTTGTAATCCTAAAAAGAAAGTTAATTCACCCATTAAACTCATTTCAAATTCATGATTCATACATTTGGCAAATGATTCACATAGTGATTCATTCGAAGAGCCAAAAATAATATCGTCAACATAAATTTGCACAATAAGAAAATTATTTTCAAAATGTTTGATAAACAATGTAGTATCAACCTTGCCTTTGGTAAAATTATTTAAAATAAGAAAGGAACTAAGCCTTTCATACCAAGCTCTAGGAGCTTGTTTCAAGTCATAGAGAGCTTTAGTCAATTTGAATACATGATTAGGAAGAAGAGAATTTTCAAATCCGGGAGGTTGTTCGACATATACTTCTTCGGAAATAAAACCATTCAAGAAAGCACTTTTGACATCCATTTGAAATAGTTTAAAATTATTACTACTAGCATAGGCAAGGAGCATCCTTATGGCTTCTAATCGAGCCACGGGAGCGAAGGTTTCTTCGTAATCGATACCTTCTTCTTGGTTGAAACCTTTGGCCACTAATCTAGTCTTGTTTCTAACCACGATACCATTTTCGTCTTGCTTGTTTCTAAAGACCCACTTAGTACCTATGACTAAGTGGTCACTTGGTCTAGGAACAAGCTTCCATACCTCATTCCTCTCAAATTGGTTCAATTCTTCTTGCATTGCAATGACCCAAAAATCATCTTTTAAGGCTTCGTCAATGCATTTAGGTTCAATTTGAGAAAGGAAAGCGGTGTTAGCACAAAAATTCTTGAAAGAAGAACGAGTTTGAACCCCTTTTGTTGTATCTCCTATAATTAGCTCCTTTGGATGAGCATCTACATACTTCCATTCTTTGGGTAAAGAAATTTCAGAAGAAGATGCATTCAAATGGCTATTTTGAGGAGGGGGTTCGTTTAAATTCAAATTATCAAAACCAAGATTATCATCAAAATCATTTTTCTTTAAATCAGAAATTTCATTAAAAACTACATGAATAGACTCTTTTATTACTAAGGTCCTTTTGTTAAAGACACGAAAGGCCTTAGAAACGGAGGAGTAACCAAGAAAAATGTCTTCATTGGATTTAGCATCAAATTTACCTAGGGCATCCTTTTCATTTAAAATGAAGCATTTACAACCAAAAACTTTAAAATAAGAAATATTTGGTTTTTTGTTATTCCATAATTCATAGGGAGTTTTTGATAGAGATGGTCTTATTAGGACCCTATTTATGATGTAACAAGCCATATTTACGGCTTCGGCCCAAAAATATTTGGGTAAATTATGTTCATTTAACATAGTTCTTGTCATTTCTTGTAGGTTTCTATTTTTCCTTTCAACTACTCCATTTTGTTGAGGATTTCTTGGAGTTGAGAAGTTGTGATTGTACCCATTAACTTCGCAAAAATTTTGAAAGTCACGGTTTTAGAATTCACCACCATGATCACTACGAATTGATGAAATCATGAAGCCTTTTTCGTTTTGAGTGAGTTTACAAAATTTAGAGAAACACTTGAAGCAATCACTTTTGTGAGCTAAGAAATAGGTCCAAGTGTATCTAGAGTAGTCATCCACAATCACAAAAGCATATTTGCTTCCACCTAGACTTGTTGTATCAATTGGTCCAAATAAGTCCAATTGGATCAATTGTAATGGTCTAGTGGTGCTAATTTGATTTTTTGGTTTGAAGCTTGTTTTTATTTGTTTGCCTAGTTGACATGCATCGCATACCTTATCCTTAATAAACTTCATATTCGGAATCCCTCGTACTAATTCTTGAGATGAGATTTTAGATATTGTTTTCATGCTTGCATGACCTAATCTCCTATGCCATAGACAAGCATCATCATTTACGGCGGAGAAACACATTTCATTACTTAGTTCATCAAGATTGATGGTATAGACATTATTATGTTTTAACGCAATCATAGTCATGTTATGATTTGGTTTTTCAATAATGCACATATTTGATTCAAATCTAACGATATAACCTTTATCGCATAGTTGACTAATACTTAAGAGATTGTGTTTCAATCCATCAACTAGTAAAACATCATCAATGGAAAAACTAAATTTGTTACCAATAGTTCCCTTGCCAATGATTTTGCCTTTGTTGTTATCTCCGAAGGTGACGTACCATTCTTCTTTGCTAGTGAGCATAGAGAAATGAGATGGATTTCCAGTCATATGTCTTGAGCATCCACTATCGAGATACCATCTCTTGCTCCTAGCTTGTGGGTTTGTCTACAAAAGAGGATGATTTTTAGGTACCCATTTGATTTTCGGTGCCTCAAAAATTGACCCACTAACTTTGTTATTTATTATTGAATCTTTTATAGTTCCTTTAGGAACCCATATTAATTTTTGTGAGCTCATTTTCCTAAATGGACATTTGTAGGCAATATGTCCGGATTTGCAACAGAAGTTGCATTTCATATAAGAGGAAACATGTAATGTAGGTCATTTTATGAAAGTGGTAGGATTTTGATGTAATCCTTTTACAAATCCAATTCCATTTCTATTTACGATGTGACCCTTGTGTGCAAGGATCATATCTAATCCTTTGCTACCAACCTTAAACTTGTTTAAGGTTTCTTTAAGAAGCAAATTTTTATTTTTTATTGCTTCTAAATGCTCACACTTAGAGTATGGAGGAGTTTGAAGATTATCAAACTTATCTTGTAGCAAAGCATGCTCTTTCTTTAAGATACTTAACTTCTTGCTAACAGTTCTACATTCATCAAATAATTCATGAAAAGCGATAGAGAGTTCTTCAAAAGATAAATCTTCATTAAATAAATCACATACCTCTTCTCCTAAAGCCATTAGCGCGTAATGAGCAACTTGTTGAATCTCGTATTTTGATGATGAAACTACTTGATATATGTTTATGATTTAATCTGCGTTTTGAGTGACGCAGGATGCCTTGATCAGGATGAGACAATTAAAGCAGGAAAATCATGTTGTGCCGGAGGAACATGTCAGAAGATTGGACGTCGGGCCGGTGGATCGGTCGGCGTATCGACAGAAGGCTTCGGGCCGTGGACTCGGGCATCGGGCCAAGAAGAGCGGGTATTGTGCCAAGGATATCGGAGTTGCGGAGTCAACTGGCCGATTGGGCAATAGGCTGCACGAGAGGACGATGCGCCGAAGAATCGGACGAAGCGTCGAGGGACCAATGACATGTCGGACAACTTGGTTAATTGCTTAGGATTAATTGTCTCGATCGAAGTTTTGTTTTGTTGTGCAGGATTAACTATGATAACGATGAAGACATAAAGCGAAACAAAGTGTTGGAGTCAAGCGCGAAGGATTTGTTGCGAGTTCGAGAGTTCGACGGAAGTCCGAAGATTCGTTGGGAGTTCGCGGAGCTCGCCGAGAAAGATCGGAGCTTGCCGAAGAAGCTCGTTGGAACTCGCTAAGAATAAATCGTGAAGTCTAGGAGCTTGCCGGGAGTCCGCAGAATGGTTTCCGAGAGTTCATCGGAAGACCGCCGGAAGCTTGCCGGAAGCTCGCTAGAAGAAGTCTTGACTTGCGGACTTTGTAATAGCTTAGAAAATGTCTTTAAATTCATAGTTAGCACGTTAATTAGGGTTAGGATTAGGTGTTAATTCTATAACCCAAGTAGGGGCCAATTAGGCCCAAGTTCGGACTGGTTTGGACCAAGTTTGGAGCCAAACCAAGTGAGCTGGAATAGTGAAGAGGTGCCACCGCCAGGGTTGGAGGTAGCACCGCCCAGGCTATGTCTTCCTGCGAGGTTGGGAGGTGCAACCGCCCCAGCCTGGAGGTGCAACCGCCAGGGCTGTGAGGTTGGGCGGTGCAACCACCCCAGCCAGGAGGTGCAACCGCCAGGGGTGCGAGGCTGGGAGGTGCAACCGCCCCAGCCAAGAGGTTGCACCGCCAGAGCTCAAGTTTCGAGCTCTGCCAGGCGATGCAACCACCGAGCTCAGTCTTCGAGCTCTGGCAGAGAGGTGCATCAGCCTGAGCTCAGTCTCGAGCTCTGCCAGGTGATGCAATCACCGAGCTCAGTCTTCGAGCTCTGGCAGAGAGGTGCATCAGCCTGAGCTCAGTTTGGAGCTCTGCCAGGTGATGCAACCACCGAGCTCAGTTTCGAGCTCTGCCAGGTGATGCAATCACCAAGCTCAGTCTTCGAGCTCTGCCAGGTGATGCAACCATCGAGCTCAGTCTTCGAGCTCTGGCAGAGAGAAGCAATCGCCTGAGCTCAGTCTTCGAGCTCTGCCAGGCGGTGCCACCTCTCCAGTCAAGAGTTGCAACCGCTTGATCCCAGAATTCTGGGATTTGATCGATTTGATCGTTTTGAGCTCGAATTTTGAATTGGGTTGGGGCCTATAAATACCCCACCCATTCAGTACTGAAAAGATACAGACCTACACCGAAATCTTGATCTTTTCTGTGATTCTAAGAGCTCAAAATTGTTGTAAAACCTTTAAGTCTCCTCCTTCTGTTCTTCAAGTTTTCAGTTGTAAAGTGAGGAGAGAAAGGTCTGTAAAGGTTGTCTCCTAAGCCTGTCAAAAGGAGAGAAACTGTAAAAGGGCAGTTAGCCTTCGCCCATTGAAGGAAGGCACCTAGTTGACGTCGGCAACCTCGTCGGTGGAGGAAGCCAAAAGTGGAGTAGGTCAAGGCTGACCGAACCACTCTAAATCTCTGGTTTGCGTTTATTTTCGAGCACCTTATCATTACTGCAAACCTCCTTCATTACTACTGCTCTCTGCGCTTTCACAAACAAGTTCTAAGTGCTGTTCTTCCGAATCTGCATTTAGACGTAAATCGGCTTTCCTCGCTCAATCATCAGATTTCAGTTCACGTTTACGTCTTGATTTCAACTGCATACTGCCTTCTGCGAGTATACAAACAAGTTTTAAAGTTTAGACGTAAATCTGCGTTTAGACGTAAAACTGCGTTTAGACGTAAATCCGCGTTTAGACGTAAATCTGCGTTTAGACGTAAATCTGCGTTTAGACGGAAAACTGCGTTTAGACGTAAATCTGAGTTTAGACGTAAATCTGCGTTTAGACGTAAAACTGCGTTTAGACGTAAATCTGCGTTTAGACGTAAATCTGCGTTTAGACGTAAATCTGCGTTTAGACGTAAAACTGCGTTTAGACGTAAATCTGAGTCTAGACGTAAACTGCACAAAACTGCGCTTAGACGCAATCTGCGCTTAGACGCAAACTGCACTTAGATACAAACTGAGAATTTGCTTTTACATCATAATAGTTTTTGAACGAACGCAGCTTTTGGTTTTTAATCGCTGTAAGATTTCCGCTGCACTAATTCACCCCCCCCCCTCTTAGTGCTCTCGATCCTAACAATTGGTATCAGAGCGGGGTATTTCTCATTTCGGATTTACACCCGAGAGAAATGACTTTTCAAGAGGGCTGTTCGGTCTTTCGTCCACCGTTCTTTAACGGATTGAACTACACTTATTGGAAAACTCGAATGAGAGTTTTCTTAATTTCTCTAAATCTGGATTTATGGAATATCATTGAAAACAGTTTTCAACTTCCCTCCAAACCGATGAACGAATGGTCGGTTTTGGAGAAGAAGAATTTTTCTTTAAACGCAAAGGCTATGAATGCCTTATTTTGCGCATTGGACAAAAATGAGTTCAATCGGATTTCTACGTGTGAAACGGCTTTCAATATTTGGCGCACTCTTGAAATTACGCACGAGGGAACTAGTAGAGTCAAAGACTCGAAAGTTAATATTCTACTGCTTGATTTCGAGCTTTTTCATATGAAACCAAGCGAAACCGTTGTTGACATGTACACCCGTTTTACGGATGTCGTCAATGGTTTAAAATCACTTGGTAAAAGCTTTTCGGATTTTGAACTCGTTAACAAAGTTTTGCGCTCACTTTCTAAAACTTGGGATTCAAAAGTAACTGCTATTCAAGAATCGAAAAACTTGAACCATTTTCCACTTGAAGAACTAATTGGTTCATTGATCACATATGAAATGACGTGCAATGCACGTGAAGAACTTGAGAACCACCTTCCAAAGAACAGGAAGGATTTGGAACTCTGGACAAATGAATGCCACTTGAGCGATGACTCAAGTGATGAGGACAATGATGAACAAACCAACCTTCCAAAGAACAGGAAGGATTTGGGACATAGAACATTTGAAGACCACTCGAGCATAAGCTCAAGTGATGGTGAACTTAAAATGAAACGAAAATTAAAAAGCAAAAAGAATGGAACTACTTGCTTTAAACGCAAGAAGAAGAACAAAAATTGGGATGAATCGAGCTCCTCCGAAGAAGAGAAAGTCAACAAAAGCAAGGCGGCAAACTACGCCTTAACAGCCTACAATGATGAGGTAATCGAAATCCCCCTAATTTACTTCGAAATTACATGATGCTTTTCATGATGCACTTTTCTTTTTCTTTAAATTGTGTTGAAAATTATATTTTTAAATTTAACAATGAAAATGCAAAAATATGATCATGCTTGTAATCTTGAAAATGATAATGAAAATTGCATGTCTTATGTTAATGCAAGATAGAAATCTAATGATTTTACACCTAGTGAGATTAATCTTATGTAAGCAAGAATGTATATTTTGATGATTTTCATATTGCTTTTCAATGACGATACATGGCTTTTGTCTGGAAGGCTTGATATTTTTCATTGTCTTTGTTTATTAAATATAATGTATGGTTTTGACATAAGAATAAAGATTTGAGCATGCTATTATAAAGTCAATCATAAATCAAAATTAAAGAAGTTTTAGGCATTTATAAGAATCATTCAAAATTATCTTCAATGAAACCTTGCTTAATGTTGCAATGAAAATATTAAAGTTATACTTGATATGAATCATTCTTCAATCAGATTAAATGCTTCAATCATTTTTCTAACTCTAGAGTTCTCGATTTTGGTGAAATACAAGTGATAAATTCATTTATGATATCTTGTAAATCACTTATGAATGAGTTTTTCTTTTTTATGATGTGTTAAAAGAATCACTTAAAAAGAAAATGTTTTTCCCATTTTATCGAGATTAATGATTTCATGATATTATGTGAATCTCGAAACTAATTTTGATGAAATAGTAATAACGTTATTCATGTTATGAATCTTAAAAATGATAATATGCTTCATGTGATAATATGAATACATGAAACACTTATGATATTCTGTGTATTCATAAAATATTTATCTCATCATCCAATAACTCTTCTTGATATTCCTTATGAGATGAAATGAAATAATGCATGAAATACAAATGAGGAGTTAATGATCATGCATAATAGGATGTAATGAATTCTAGATACCATCGTTTGAATATCTATGATCATGCTGCCAAAATGATGTATCATGAATGCTTGAATATCATGTTTGATATGCTCATGATGATGATTGATTTTTCGGTATCATGCATAAATTTTTTGAAATGTAATGTTAATAAATTTGTGCATTGAAACTATAATGATGCACAAATAAGAATGATTACTTACCTTTGTCATGATTTAAAAATTGATGTAAAGGGTTTTTCCCTTGTTGACAATGACAAAGGGGGAGATAGCTAGCTTGTACAAGTCAAGAAGATGAAAAAACTTGATTGCTAGCTTGCCTATCTCAAGAGGCAAAAATGCTAACTTGCACATCTAGCAAAACTTGACAAATTTGCATATATCAAGAAGCAAGAGTTGCTTTCTTGAACATCTCAAAATTGCTAGCTTGCGGGCCTTAAAATGTACAAATTTTTTGCTAGCTTGTATATGGTAAACCTGCTATCATACTATCATGATGATGAGTATGTCTTATCTTTATGATTGAATTTGAAAAACAATGGCAAAAATACGTCTTAATGATTGAACGTGTTAAAATTATTTTTCGAACCTTCTTGATTGAATGATTGAATCACTTGACTGGCATAATGATTTTACACAATTACATGTTGAAAATTATGTGCTTGAATACAAAACTTCCATGATAACAAGCATGCTTTACCTTCATGATTGTAATTGAATATCTATAGCAAAACCTTGTTCGAATGGAAGAAAGACTCAAATCTCATTTTCGGATTCTCTTGAGTCTAACATATCAAGTTCACTCTCTTCCAAACTTAACAAGCATATGCCATATCAAGTTTAGTTCATATCATTGATTTTTGACATATGTAATTGACTAGCAAATACATCTCTCATACACACATCATGTGAAAAATATTTTTTGAGAAATGGATTTGATGAATATGGATGAAAGTGTTTTTACTTGCAAGGATTTATTTCACATACATAACAACAAGCACTTATGCTTAAAATTTGCTTATATCGTTCTCCGTTTTGTTGATGACAAAGGGGGAGAAATATATGAATTGATGCTATGAACACTGATGCTAGGCTTGCATCATCAAGAGATATATGAATTGATGCTATGATTGCCAAACTTGTATTATGCCATGTTTTCATCATGCGTTAAGATATCAAGAACTTGTATCGTAATTTTACGCGTTGATATCCTACCATGTGATGAAATGCTATAATTGATAAACACTTGAAATGTTTGCATTATGATATCAAAAGCCTACATCGCAATTTTTCATTAGCAAACTTGCATGATGATAAAACTTGATATTATGATTTTCATGCAATAGGTTGATCCAATATCACACACACTTGATTGTAGTACTTCTCCTTTTTGTTGATGACAAAGGGGGAGAAGTATGTTGATGACATGACATGTGATGGATAAGTTTATGCATAAGTTCATGTTGACGTGTTGCAAGTATTCATGATGAATATTGCAATGACTTGAATTCAGTTTGAATTCAAGGTTCTATCAATATGGCATATTGATAGGGGGAGTTTGTTTAAACTCCGGGAGTTAAGGTTAACTCCGTCATCAAGTAGTTGTCATCATCAAAAAGGGGGAGATTGTTGAATCTCGTATTTTGATGATGAAACTACTTGATATATGTTTATGATTTAATCTGCGTTTTGAGTGACGCAGGATGCCTTGATCAGGATGAGACAATTAAAGCAGGAAAATCATGTTGTGCCGGAGGAACATGTCAGAAGATTGGACGTCGGGCCGGTGGATCGGTCGGCGTATCGACAGAAGGCTTCGGGCCGTGGACTCGGGCATCGGGCCAAGAAGAGCGGGTATTGTGCCAAGGATATCGGAGTTGCGGAGTCAACTGGCCGATTGGGCAATAGGCTGCACGAGAGGACGATGCGCCGAAGAATCGGACGAAGCGTCGAGGGACCAATGACATGTCGGACAACTTGGTTAATTGCTTAGGATTAATTGTCTCGATCGAAGTTTTGTTTTGTTGTGCAGGATTAACTATGATAACGATGAAGACATAAAGCGAAACAAAGTGTTGGAGTCAAGCGCGAAGGATTTGTTGCGAGTTCGAGAGTTCGACGGAAGTCCGAAGATTCGTTGGGAGTTCGCGGAGCTCGCCGAGAAAGATCGGAGCTTGCCGAAGAAGCTCGTTGGAACACGCTAAGAACAAATCGTGAAGTCTAGGAGCTTGCCGGGAGTCCGCAGAATGGTTTCCGAGAGTTCATCGGAAGACCGCCGGAAGCTTGCCGAAAGCTCGCTAGAAGAAGTCTTGACTTGCGGACTTTGTAATAGCTTAGAAAATGTCTTTAAATTCATAGTTAGCACGTTAATTAGGGTTAGGATTAGGTGTTAATCCTATAACCCAAGTAGGGGCCAATTAGGCCCAAGTTCGGACTGGTTTGGACCAAGTTTGGAGCCAAACCAAGTGAGCTGGAATAGTGAAGAGGTGCCACCGCCAGGGTTGGAGGTAGCACCGCCCAGGCTATGTCTTCCTGCGAGGTTGGGAGGTGCAACCGCCCCAGCCTGGAGGTGCAACCGCCAGGGCTGTGAGGTTGGGCGGTGCAACCGCCCCAGCCAGGAGGTGCAACCGCCAGGGGTGCGAGGCTGGGAGGTGCAACCGCCCCAGCCAAGAGGTTGCACCGCCAGAGCTCATGTTTCGAGCTCTGCCAGGCGATGCAACCACCGAGCTTAGTCTTCGAGCTCTGGCAGAGAGGTGCATCAGCCTGAGCTCAGTCTCGAGCTCTGCCAGGTGATGCAATCACCGAGCTCAGTCTTCGAGCTCTGGCAGAGAGGTGCATCAGCCTGAGCTCAGTTTGGAGCTCTGCCAGGTGATGCAACCACCGAGCTCAGTTTCGAGCTCTGCCAGGTGATGCAATCACCAAGCTCAATCTTCGAGCTCTGCCAGGTGATGCAACCATCGAGCTCAGTCTTCGAGCTCTGGCAGAGAGAAGCAATCGCCTGAGCTCAGTCTTCGAGCTCTGCTAGGCGGTGCCACCTCTCCAGTCAAGAGGTGCAACCGCTTGATCCCAGAATTCTGGGATTTGATCGATTTGATGGTTTTGAGCTCGAATTTTGAATTTTTAAATGTAATGTTAATAAATTTGTGCATTGAAACTATAATGATGCACAAATAAGAATGATTACTTACCTTTGTCATGATTTAAAAATTGATGTAAAGGGTTTTTCCCTTGTTGACAATGACAAAGGGGGAGATAGCTAGCTTGTACAAGTCAAGAAGATGAAAAAACTTGATTGCTAGCTTGCCTATCTCAAGAGGCAAAAATGCTAACTTGCACATCTAGCAAAACTTGACAAATTTGCATATATCAAGAAGCAAGAGTTGCTTTCTTGAACATCTCAAAATTGCTAGCTTGCGGGCCTTAAAATGTACAAATTTTTTGCTAGCTTGTATATGGTAAACCTGCTATCATACTATCATGATGATGAGTATGTCTTATCTTTATGATTGAATTTGAAAAACAATGGCAAAAATACGTCTTAATGATTGAACGTGTTAAAATTATTTTTCGAACCTTCTTGATTGAATGATTGAATCACTTGACTGGCATAATGATTTTACACAATTACATGTTGAAAATTATGTGCTTGAATACAAAACTTCCATGATAACAAGCATGCTTTACCTTCATGATTGTAATTGAATATCTATAGCAAAACCTTGTTCGAATGGAAGAAAGACTCAAATCTCATTTTCGGATTCTCTTGAGTCTAACATATCAAGTTCACTCTCTTCCAAACTTAACAAGCATATGCCATATCAAGTTTAGTTCATATCATTGATTTTTGACATATGTAATTGACTAGCAAATACATCTCTCATACACACATCATGTGAAAAATATTTTTTGAGAAATGGATTTGATGAATATGGATGAAAGTGTTTTTACTTGCAAGGATTTATTTCACATACATAACAACAAGCACTTATGCTTAAAATTTGCTTATATCGTTCTCCGTTTTGTTGATGACAAAGGGGGAGAAATATATGAATTGATGCTATGAACACTGATGCTAGGCTTGCATCATCAAGAGATATATGAATTGATGCTATGATTGCCAAACTTGTATTATGCCATGTTTTCATCATGCGTTAAGATATCAAGAACTTGTATCGTAATTTTACGCGTTGATATCCTACCATGTGATGAAATGCTATAATTGATAAACACTTGAAATGTTTGCATTATGATATCAAAAGCCTACATCGCAATTTTTCATTAGCAAACTTGCATGATGATAAAACTTGATATTATGATTTTCATGCAATGAGTTGAACCAATATCACACACACTTGATTGTAGTACTTCTCCTTTTTGTTGATGACAAAGGGGGAGAAGTATGTTGATGACATGACATGTGATGGATAAGTTTATGCATAAGTTCATGTTGACGTGTTGCAAGTATTCATGATGAATATTGCAATGACTTGAATTCAGTTTGAATTCAAGGTTCTATCAATATGGCATATTGATAGGGGGAGTTTGTTTAAACTCCAGGAGTTAAGGTTAACTCCGTCATCAAGTAGTTGTCATCATCAAAAAGGGGGAGATTATTGAATCTCGTATTTTGATGATGAAACTACTTGATATATGTTTATGATTTAATCTGCGTTTTGAGTGACGCAGGATGCCTTGATCAGGATGAGACAATTAAAGCAGGAAAATCATGTTGTGCCGGAGGAACATGTCAGAAGATTGGACGTCGGGCCGGTGGATCGGTCGGCGTATCGACAGAAGGCTTCGGGCCGTGGACTCGGGCATCGGGCCAAGAAGAGCGGGTATTGTGCCAAGGATATCGGAGTTGCGGAGTCAACTGGCCGATTGGGCAATAGGCTGCACGAGAGGACGATGCGCCGAAGAATCGGACGAAGCGTCGAGGGACCAATGACATGTCGGACAACTTGGTTAATTGCTTAGGATTAATTGTCTCGATCGAAGTTTTGTTTTGTTGTGCAGGATTAACTATGATAACGATGAAGACATAAAGCGAAACAAAGTGTTGGAGTCAAGCGCGAAGGATTTGTTGCGAGTTCGAGAGTTCGACGGAAGTCCGAAGATTCGTTGGGAGTTCGCGGAGCTCGCCGAGAAAGATCGGAGCTTGCCGAAGAAGCTCGTTGGAACTCGCTAAGAACAAATCGTGAAGTCTAGGAGCTTGCCGGGAGTCCGCAGAATGGTTTCCGAGAGTTCATCGGAAGACCGCCGGAAGCTTGCCGGAAGCTCGCTAGAAGAAGTCTTGACTTGCGGACTTTGTAATAGCTTAGAAAATGTCTTTAAATTCATAGTTAGCACGTTAATTAGGGTTAGGATTAGGTGTTAATCCTATAACCCAAGTAGGGGCCAATTAGGCCCAAGTTCGGACTGGTTTGGACCAAGTTTGGAGCCAAACCAAGTGAGCTGGAACAGTGAAGAGGTGCCACCGCCAGGGTTGGAGGTAGCACCGCCCAGGCTATGTCTTCCTGCGAGGTTGGGAGGTGCAACTGCCCCAGCCTGGAGGTGCAACCGCCAGGGCTGTGAGGTTGGGCGGTGCAACCGCCCCAGCCAGGAGGTGCAACCGCCAGGGGTGCGAGGCTGGGAGGTGCAACCGCCCCAGCCAAGAGGTTGCACCGCCAGAGCTCATGTTTCGAGCTCTGCCAGGCGATGCAACCACCGAGCTCAGTCTTCGAGCTCTGGCAGAGAGGTGCATCAGCCTGAGCTCAGTCTCGAGCTCTGCCAGGTGATGCAATCACCGAGCTCAGTCTTCGAGCTCTGGCAGAGAGGTGCATCAGCCTGAGCTCAGTTTGGAGCTCTGCCAGGTGATGCAACCACCGAGCTCAGTTTCGAGCTCTGCCAGGTGATGCAATCACCAAGCTCAATCTTCGAGCTCTGCCAGGTGATGCAACCATCGAGCTCAGTCTTCGAGCTCTGGCAGAGAGAAGCAATCGCCTGAGCTCAGTCTTCGAGCTCTGCTAGGCGGTGCCACCTCTCCAGTCAAGAGGTGCAACCGCTTGATCCCAGAATTCTGGGATTTGATCGATTTGATCGTTTTGAGCTCGAATTTTGAATTGGGTTGGGGCCTATAAATACCCCACCCATTCAGCACTGAAAAGATACAGACCTACACCGAAATCTTGATCTTTTCTGTGATTCTAAGAGCTCAAAAGTGTTGTAAAACCTTTAAGTCTCCTCCTTCTGTTCTTCAAGTTTTCAGTTGTAAAGTGAGGAGAGAAAGGTCTGTAAAGGTTGTCTCCTAAGCCTGTCAAAAGGAGAGAAACTGTAAAAGGGCAGTTAGCCTTCGCCCATTGAAGGAAGGCACCTAGTTGACGTCGACAACCTCGTCGGTGGAGGAAGCCAAAAGTGGAGTAGGTCAAGGCTGACCGAACCACTCTAAATCTCTGGTTTGCGTTTATTTTCGAGCACCTTATCATTACTGCAAACCTCCTTCATTACTACTGCTCTCTGCGCTTTCACAAACAAGTTCTAAGTGCTGTTCTTCCGAATCTGCATTCAGACGTAAATCGGCTTTCCTCGCTCAATCATCAGATTTCAGTTCACGTTTACGTCTTGATTTCAACTGCATACTGCCTTCTGCGAGTATACAAACAAGTTTCAAAGTTTAGACGTAAATCTGCGTTTAGACGTAAAACTGCGTTTAGACGTAAATCCGCGTTTAGACGTAAATCTGCATTTAGACGTAAATCTGCGTTTAGACGTAAAACTGCGTTTAGACGTAAATCTGAGTTTAGACGTAAATCTGCGTTTAGACGTAAATCTGCGTTTAGACATAAAACTGCGTTTAGACGTAAATCTGAGTCTAGACGTAAACTGCGCAAAACTGCGCTTAGACGCAATCTGCGCTTAGACGCAAACTGCACTTAGATACAAACTGAGAATTTGCTTTTACATCATAATAGTTTTTGAACGAACGCAGCTTTTGGTTTTTAATCGCTGTAAGATTTCCGCTGCACTAATTCACCCCCCCCCCTCTTAGTGCTCTCGATCCTAACACAACTTACTCGGTGTTGGACTCCTCTTCTTCAGATGCGCTTGAATCATCCCACGTTGCCTTGAGCGCCTTCTTCTTTGATGTTCCCTTTTTGGCTTAAGGACAATCGTTCTTGTAGTGTCCCGGTTTTTTGCATTCATAGCAAATCACTTGGTCCTTCTTTTGTTCAAATTTATTTTTTATATTATTTTTAAATTTGTTCTTTCTTAAATATTTTTTAAAATTTTTGAGTCAAAAGTGCAATGTCATTGTCACTGTCCTCATCACTTGATGTTCCTTTCAAATGGTCTTCTTGTGATTTGAGTGTCATATCCTTCCTGTTCTTTGGAAGGGGGTTCTCGAGCTCGTCATGAGCTTGACATGTCATTTCGTAGGTCATTAGAGACCCAATGAGTTCTTCAAGAGAGAATGCTTTAAGGTCTTTGGCCTCTTGAATGGCCGTAACTTTTGGATCCCAACTTTTAGGGAGGGATCTTAAGATTTTAGTTACTAGTTCAAAGTTAGTAAAATCTTTACCAAGAGCTTTGAGTCCATTGATGACATCCGTACACCGGGTGTACATGTCTCCGATGGACTCACTTGGTTTCATTCGGAAAAGTTCATAAGAGTGCACAAGGATATTGATTTTGGACTCTTTCACTCGGCTAGTGCCTTCATGAGTGACCTCAAGAGTTCTCCAAATATCAAAAGCCGAATCACAAATTGAAACACGATTAAATTCGTTTTTGTCTAGTGCACAAAACAAGGCATTCATAGCCTTTGCATTTAAAGCAAAAACCTTCTTCTCCGATTCATTCCATTCGCTCATCGGAAGAGAAGATTTTTGAAATCCATTCTCGACAATAGTCCAAAGCTCAAAGTCCATAGAAATGAGGAAGATCCTCATGCGAGTCTTCCAATATGTGTAATCCGACCCATTAAACAAAGGTGGTCGTGCAATAGAATGGTCCTCTTGCATGCCGGAGTAAGCCATCTCTCTTGGGTATTAAACCAAATATGAGAGATAACCTCGCTCTGATACCACTTGTTAGGATCGGAGCGGCACTAAGAGGGGGGGGGGTGAATTAGTGCAGCGGATTAAAACTTCGGTTTTAGAAAAATCTTTCGTACGATAAGAATGAAACTTGAAAAGCTTAACTTGAAAGCGTATTCTTAGAGTTGCGCAGCAAAGGTAATAAGGAACTAAAGCATGTAAGAAGGTTTGCAGTAATGTAAATAGCGATAATGAAATGCAAACCAGAGATTACGCCTAATTTTAGAGTGGTTCGGTCAAATGACCTACATCCACTTGCGAGGCCCCTCTTCGATGAGTCTCCCACCTTCCACTAGCAAATCTCTTGAAATGGAAGGGTAAGTACCCCTCTTACAACCTTTTACAAGCAGTTCAACCTCTTACAAGTTTTCAATAAGAAAAAAGGAGGAGAACTCTCTAGCAAATTGAAAACAAGACTTGCTAAGACTTTCTAAGACTTTTCTCTCAATCAAATGCTTCTCAAAAGTTGTAATCTCAGCTGAGATTTGAGGGGTATTTATAGGCCTCAAGAGGATTCAAATTTGGGCTCCAAAATTTAGGCTCCAAAATTTGAATTCTCTTTGGGTTCCCGATGCTGGCGGTGCCACCGCCTAGCCAAGCGGTGCCACCGCCCAGCACTCGGGTGCTGAACGGTGCAACTGCCCAGCCCAGGAGGTGTCACCGCCCAGCTCTCGTGTGCTGGGCGGTTCCACCGCTTGGCTCTCCGGTTCGCTGGTTTGGCTTAATTTTAGCCCAAACCAAATCTGACTTTGGGCCCAGTTGGCCCCTGACCAGGATATAGGATTATCTCTTAATCCTAATCCTAATTACAAGTGAACTACATAACCAAAACACATCCTAAGAAAGTTTTCAACCGCGAACGTCGAGTCTTGTTCCGGTGAGCTTTCCGACGAACTTTCTTCCAACGGACTCCCATCAAGCTCCCGAACTTGTGATTACTTTAACGAGTAGCCGAGCCTTCTCGGTGATCTCCGTGAACCTCCGACAATCTCTTCGGCGAACTTCCGAAAATTCCGACAAGTTCCCGATTTCTTCTCGGTTGGTTCCGGCAGCATTTCCGACAATTCTTCGGACTCTTAAACGTCCATCGAACTTGACTCTGGTATCCTTGCTTTATGTTTTCTGGTTATCGTAGTTAATCCTGCACACTTAACTCAATAATATGGATTAGATCAATTAACCCACCAATTGATTATATCATCAATATCCGAGATTCAACACTTTCTATTTCATCCTTCTGGAGATGTGGATACTGATATGGTTGAGCATTTGCTGGAGATTGGCCTGGAAGAATTGTTATACAATGATCATGCCGACAGGTAAGAGGTAGGTTGCGTAGTTAGTCAAATATATCTGAAAATTCAGCAAGCAAAGGAAGTAGATTTGGATCTTCCAATTTTGTTGGTTCTCCCTTAGTTTGCTGCTCAAGTTGTACCAAAAAGCCACTGCATGCTTTATGCAAAACCTTCTTCATTTGTTGTGTGCAAATCATCGTTACGTCGCCCCCACGTTTCCCGTGCAGTATCACTTGTTTCTCCTTACTGTAAAATTTCATAATTAGTTTCATAAAATTCCAAGAAAAATCACCTAATGTTGTCAACCATTTAATTCTGAGCATAGCCTCATGATCATCAAGAGGGAGAAGGAAGAAATCTGCGATTATCTCTTGGTCCTACACCAATAGTTTCTCCTGCGGGCGCCTACGATCACACTTCAAAATCCGTCTGTCGGTGACCTTAACATCAAACCTGCAACGATTCTCGATAGGTAATGCCATTCGGATAGCAACCTTACTGTTTAGGATATTATTAGTGCTGCCCGTGTCGATGAAAACAGTGATCGGTTGTTGTTTGAGAAGGCCTCCAACTTTCATCATTTGCGGGTTTGAGTAGCCGGCTAGTGCATGTACCGTAACTTCGGTCGGTTGTGGCTCTTCTTCTGCATCTTCTTCTTTATGTTCAATGCTCTCTTTTGGATGTTCAATGACCTCTTCTTCTACTGGTTCAATGATAAAAAGTCTCCCTTTACTACAGCGATACTCATGGCTCCACGGCTCATCGCAATGCCAACATAACCCCTTTGCAGATCGCTCCTGAAGCTCTTCTCTTGTCAACCTTTTTGGTGCAGGGACTCGGTCAACAGTAGGGGGGCTAAGGGCTTCAATATTACTGGTTGAGGAGTGACCCTAGTCCTTCGAGCTTCATGGTTCAATTGCTCCTCTTGATGTCGTGCGAAAGATATGTCTGCCATAAGTGTGTACGGTTGTCGCGCTTTAACTTCTCCTCGGATCTCCGGCTTCAAGCCCTCAATAAAGGTCCTCAATAGCTGTTTTTGAGACCAATCAAGAGTTTGATTAGATAACATTTCAAACCTGGTTTGGTACTGTCACGCCCCGCTGAATTTTTTTTTTTTTTTTTTTGTATTATAATTCAACAACAATTCATTCCAGGATCCGTTCACACATTTGAGGATACTAAGAAAACATTCAGGTCATTCATATCTATAATTTTCCAATTCATAAAACCTGTACAGTTTATAATCATACTATAATATTACTTAATGATTCACAAAATCCAAAGCCAACTCAACTAAACATCATCCACAACACAAATACATAATCGTAGAAGTATATACAATCACAAAAAGATAATTATTTACCATGAGTTCTTATCCTTATACAACTTAAACTTATCATTCCATACACATGAGTAGTCCTTTAAACTTTTACAACACATAAGTATCAACAGACTCCTTAACATTACATCAAAAGTAAAGTATACTATACAACAAAAACCTATCTTCCAACAAAGATTAGCTCAAAAATCTTCTAGCCTTTTACTGCTTTAACCCATTTCTAGCTTTTCAGTGCATAACAAGCTACCCTGAAAAATTTATATAGCAACGGGGTGAGCATAAAGAGCTCAGCAAGTGACTAACATATCCATGACGATAGGAGAAGTTCAAGCAGGCTTGGTATCAAGATAACAAAAGCAGAAATACAAGTGTTCATTTGAAGTAATCTCATTTGATATAAAATCACAAAGGTTGACCTCGTTCAAAAAAACAAGCATTAGACATAACAATAGGAGAAAGGAAATTGGAGCATATCATTGGCATAAGGAGCATATCGATGACATATGATAATTTCAAACCATAACAAAGACGTAAGGAGCATTTTGGATATCTATGGCATATGAAACAGTTCGGAACATATCAATGGTGAATGAAATGCTTCAGAACATATCAATGGCATATGGAAATATTTCGGAAGCATAAGAAGTATTTCAGAACATATCAAAGAACAAATATGAAATAGAAGCTCAAACGTCGTACTCTAGCATAGTGCATGTGAGGATTAACTCAGTGGTGGCTCCACGCCGTGATGAGTTCTCGACTCCATCCACGGGTAGCCCTTTCCTACTCGAGCCCTCTCACCCTGCCCAAGTGCTAGGTCGGCTCTGAATTTTATATCAAAGAGATAGAAGGTGAAGTGGGATCATAACATAATATGGTCCATCCATTTCTGGATGACCACCAAGCATAAGTCTCCCACGTCTGGGAGCTCCATCCACCCACGTCTGAGTGAAGTCAATGGGGCCGGCAGAGCAATCGCGGGCTCTAAGCATAACTCCCTTTACCATTTCTGGCAAAGGTTCACAATATCCCACAAGACACCAGAGTACAAAAGGGTAGTATGAACAATAACATTGACACATATTAGAAGCACATGCAGAACAACGAAATGTACATATGCCTTTCGAGTCAATACGATACAAACATAATCTTTCACAAATGTATTCAGATTTAAAAGGAAACAAAAGCAGGAGTATACAAGGATTTCAAGAAATCACATATGGCTCAATTGAAATAAGAAAGTTAGATGAATTCAATGTCCAAAGAAATGAAACTGGAAGAGGCACATATCGAAAGCAAATGCGGAACAATGGGATGCATGTGCCGAATCATTATGCTGAAAACATGAACTTTAGATGATAGCTGCAAACAAATAAATAAAGGACAAAAGTATACAGGAATTCAAGGTAATAATGTAAAGCTTAACTGAAGAGTGTTTGCCGAAATCAATTTCCAAAGAGAAGAAACAAGAAGAGCCGAAATCGACCAAAGCTCGATTCTGGCAGAATTTGATAGGGACATTGTATGAACTATTTCGATAACCAATTATGCTCCAATTTATGCAAAATATGTGTCATTAGAAAGCTTTATCAATCTAATTTTAGGAAAATTAAGTTTGACAAGAATTGGAATTTACAACAGGGAGTTACAGATAATTTCGTAGCCAAAGGTCTGAAAATATTTGCTCTGTTTTACTGAATTCATTGGGTCGATGAAAGCAGATGTTTTAGTTAGCAATTATTATCCGAAAATTTCAAATCAGGTATATAAAGAAAGCATTTTGAGTCTAGCTTCGAATAAATCATACTTTGTATGAATCTGAGTTCACAGTATAAAGTTATAAGTAGTTAAGCAACAAGAGGTCAGAAATTTCAGTCTCTATTTTGCAGAATCTGTAGGGTTAATTGAAACAGAAGTCTTAGTAGGCATTTAAACTCCAAATCATTCAATCTTAGTGTCAAAATAAAGATATTTGAGTCTACTTTCAAATGGAATAGGTTTTACCTAAATCAGAGTTTAGTGCTAAAAGTTAGATCGAAAACAATATACAGAAGTCAGATTACCGAAAAATTTCAGATTCATGGCTTTGTATCAAAAGGAAAGAACGGTTTGGTACTAAGCTGAAATCTTTTGCATTATGAAGAATTAAAAGGAAAACAGAGATTAGGAATTCTGTAGGAAGAGATTAGAACACTTGCCTTAAACAAATTTGATTCCCAAATGGGGGGGAGTTGATGCAAAACCTCAATCAAATCTTCTTCTTCTTCCCTTCTCTTCTCTTCTTAAACTCACGTTGGATGCAGCATCTGAAGGTTACATTTAGTTTCTCCTTTAATCTCTTACTTAATTACTTTTTGTTAACACAAGAGTTGCAAAGTTTTCAAGGTGGCAAGCATGCATGAAAAGTGCTAGGTGTCATCCTTAGAGCAAACTTAGGTGGCACCATTAGGCTAGCTAGTGACACATGTCCACTAATTTTTTTTTTTTTTATAACTTAAATCTGAAACTTTCATAAATCATATTAAACTTCTATTATAATATTATTTAATATAAAAAATTATTAAATAATCCTCATATTTACAAATAAGCATTTATTAAATTTTTAAAAATGGGGGATATTACAGGTACTCCTGAATGGTGGAGGTTTGTCGGATCTTTGCTAGTTGTCCGTCAATATTCTCATAATCGATTGGTCTGAAGTGGATCAGCAGTCCTTCTTTGAATTGTTGCCATGAAAGGACTCCATAAGTATGTTCAAACCAGTCAAACCACTGTATAGCATCCCCTTCAAGATGTATAGCTGCAATTTTCACCATAAATGCATCCGCGGTTTTGTGGTACCGAAAATATCGCTCCGCGTGCAAGATCCAACCAATCGGGTCTCCTTCTTCCCATCTAGAGAAATCCACTCTCATGCATGGATAGTTACGGTTGGTCATAAAGCTTCCGCTCTCTTGGAAGTCATATATTTGGGCTTCGTGTGATTGGGCAAAGCTCTCTCCTTGATATGATTTCTTCGGGCTTAGTGGTCGGCCCAATCTGAGTTCAGTAAAGAGCATCCGAATCTTATCCTCCATTTGTGCCTCCAAGGCTTCGAATTTAGCATTGATTGCCTCCTTAGATGCCATAGTATATGCCCCCAAATCTATGATGTTAAGATCTCTCTTTTGTTGTTGGGTTAAAGGCATGTATAGGTTGAGAGAAGTGATGGTTGAAAGGGTTGGTAGATTGGTGGATGTAGGCTGCGGTTTAGGCTTGTTTTGTGGCTGTTTTGGGTGCAGTTTGAGGGTGTGGTTTGGCAGAGTTTTAGGGTTGTGGATGAAAATTTTGGATCTGTGGTAGATGGTAGCAAAGGTTTGATAGAAATCAGTGGAAGTTGCAGCAAGTATGTGCTGTCTTGTAAGAGTAGAATTGTCGTCGAAGAAACAACGGTTTATCGACGTAATTTCCACCAAAAACTTGAGAGAATTGAGGAGGGAATTGATAGCAAAATCACAGTTTTTATGACAGCAAGGATATCTAATTTAATCAAGAAAATTTCGGCAGTATAACAGCAAGGAAATTAGTGCAAGTTGCGATTGCAGAATTCTCGTCCAAAAATTTCAGCGGGTTACGACGAAAATTTACAACAACATAAAATCATTTTTAGAGATGAATTTCTTAATATATTAATCTTAGATGGAAGCCAAGATGATCTTTGAAGTATATAAGAAATTTCATTCAAAAAAGATTGCAAATAGATGGGTTAAGGCAACAATATGCGGCTGAAATTTTCTGCAGCACAAATTTTTAGGTATATCAGATTGGACGTAAAAGATCAGTGGTTTATATTGAGAATTTTTTGATGAAACCAAAGGGAAATCTACTATTAGGAAGTGTCAAAGCTATCATAAAAATTTCGTAGAGATTTGGATAGAAACAACGTAGTATCAAGATCAAAAAACAGTGCTATGCGGCTGAAATTTTATAGTGCAGATTTTTAAGTATAGCAGATTAGACGTAAAAGATCAATGGTTTATATTGAGAATTTTTCAAAAAAACCAAAGGGAAATCTGCTATTAGGAAGTGTCAAAGATGTCATAAAAATTTCATAGAAATTTGGATAGAAAAAGCACAGTAGCAAGATCAAACAGATGGTGCTATGCGGCTAGAATTCTGCAATGTATCTTTCGTCGTAGAGATGAAAACTTTGTGACGAAAGGTTTATGCAGCAATATAGGAACAATTTATTTTTTTTTGAATTTTTGAATAAGGATAACTAAATTGCAGCAACAATAAGGTAGGAAACCAGAACCTGTTGCAATTCACGGGGAGATCAAAGGATGATCCGCGGTGGTGGAGATGATGACGGAATTCGACGACGATCTTTTAAGCAATTGTGGGAATTGCTTTGGGCGGTTGTGGAGGGTTGATGGATGGCAGTGGAAGGGCAGCGAGATGCCAAGAACGCTGCTCTGATACCAGGTGAAAGAACCCTTGCAGATTCTAAACTTGGGGTTGATCTCTTTAGGGGATCGGCCTCCTTGGAACTCTATAGGGGTTCCTCCCTCCAAGTTGCTGCTCAAAGGCTGCAGAAAAGATTCATCTATTGCTTAAGAAAAGAGGAGGAATACATGGCTATTTATAGGGATTCTAAACCCTAACTCCTAATAGGACTCCTACATAGGACTCTTGCTTCTAACCAACTCCTAATATGACTCCTACTCAAGACTCCTATTCCCTTACAACTCCTAATTCTTCTCTAAGAAAAAACCTCCTACATGAATGTCCCTCTCAATTAGGACTCTCCTAGCTAGAGTCCTAACAGAATGTCCCTCTCTATTAGGACTCTCCTAGCTAAAGTCCTAATAGTTTTACATGAATGTCCCTCTCAATTAGGACTCTCCTAGCTAGAGTCCTAACAAAATACCCCACCCATTCAACACTAAAAGGCAGCAATTTAACACCGAAATCTTGATCCTTTTATGTGATTCTTAGAACTCAAAATTGTTATAAAGGCCAAAAGTTTTTCTTCCTCTGTTCTTCCAAGTTCTGAGTTGTAAAGAGAGGAGAGAAAATTCTGTAAGAGTTGTCTCCTAAGCCTGTCAAAAGGAGTGAAACTGTAAAAGGGTGGTTGGCCTTTGCCTATTGAAGGAAGGCCTCTAGTTGACGTCGGTGACCTCGTCGGTGGAGGAAGCCAAAAGTGGAGTAGGTCAAGATTGACCGAACCACTCTAAATCTCGGTTTGCATTTCCTTTGAGCATATTATCTTTACTGAAACCTCCTCTGAAGCTTACTGCTTTCTGTGCATATACGATCGGGTTTCAAGCCTTGCACTTTCCGAATCAGCGTTTAGACGTAAATCTGCTTTTTCGTATGATCATCATATTTTAGATTTCGTTTATGTTTTGATTTCTACCATAACTGTAAACTACCTTTATACCCTTGCTTAAATTGCATCTCGCCTAATCAAGTGATTTATGAATCAGCATTTGGACGTAAATCAGTTTCTTCGTACGAACGTCGTATTTCAGTTTGCGCTTATATTCTGGTTTTCATCATAACTGCAAACTACCTTCATAGATTGACTTTAACATCATCTTGCTTGATTTTAAGTTAAAGTAATCTTAGAATCGGCTTTCACACAGAAATCGTTTTTATCGTTCGAACGCAGTTTTGTTTTAATCGCAGAAAGTTTTCCGCTGCACTAATTCACCCCCCCCCCCCCCTCTTAGTGCTATTGATCCTAACACTTGGAACTCTATAGGGGTTCCTCCCTCCAAGTTGCTGCTCAATGGCTGTAAAAAAGATTCATCTATTGTCTGTGAAAAGAGGTGGAATACATGACTATTTATAGGGCTTCTAAACCCTAACTCCTAATAGGACTCTTACTTAAGACTCATACTTCTAACCAACTCCTAATAGGACTCCTACTCAAGACTCCTACTTATAACCAACTCCTAATAGGACTCCTACTCAAGACTCCTATTCTTTTACAACTCCTTATTATTCTTTAAGAAATAATCTCCTAACCCTAGCCGGCCACTTCACCTCTTTAATATGGGTCGGCTTAAGTAGGTTTTACATAAATGTCCCTCTCAATTAGGACTCTCCTAGCTAGAGTCCTAACAAACCCGCCCTCTTCAAATCAGCCTTGTCCTCGAGGCTGACGATTCATGAATTTTGAGAATTTGATCTTCAAGTTATCATAGTTCTCCCAAGTGGTATCTTCTGTTAGTAGGTTTGCCCACCGTATTAGCAATTCAGTAGTGGATCGTTGTCGTCGAGTCACGATCCGTCGATCAATAATGGCACTTGGCTGAGTCTGAAGTTCTCCTTGGGTAGTCATATTTGGTGGGTGGCTTTGGGCTGTCTCCAAGCACCTATTTACAACTTCCGTCTGGCCGTCGGTTTGTGGGTGATATGCCATACTCCTTTTCAATTTAGTACCCTGCATATGGAATAACTTTGTCCAAAATCTGCTCGTGAAGATGCAAGTAGAATTTATCATAAGCACAATGCGTCCCTTATAGTGTAATTCTTTTGAGTCCCAATTGTAATGAGCCATTGGGCTTGGTGCTTCCTCCAATTTTTTTATAATCTTACTAGTCTCTAAATCTTCCTGCCATTCCATCTTAATATCCTTAAGAAAGTCACTGGTCGGAAGTGAAACGGCCGAAACTTCAACTTGCTTGGGTAGCTGCGAAAGCGCATGTGCAAGAACATTCTCTTTCCCCTTTTTGTAAGTTATTTCGTAATCAAATCCAAGAAGTTTTATTACCCATTTTTGCTGCTCAGGGGATGATAATTTTTGCTCCAAAAAGTACTTGAGGCTTTTAGGGTCTCCACCTCGTTGCTGCGTGCATAATGGCGAGCATCTCCTTATCATATGTTGACTAATTTTGATGGGAGGGAGATAATGCCTTGCTAGTGTATGTGAGTGATCTGTTGAATCTCGTATTTTGATGATGAAACTACTTGATATATGTTTATGATTTAATCTGCATTTTGAGTGACGCAGGATGCCTCGATCAGGATAAGATAATTAAAGCAGGAAAATCATGTTGTGCCGGAGGAACATGTCAGAAGATTGGACGTCGGGCCGGTGGATCGGTCGACGTATCGACAGAAGGCTTCAGGCCGTGGACTCGGGCATCGGGCCAAGAAGAGCAAGTATTGTACCAAGGATATCGGAGTTGCGGAGCCAACTGGCCGATTGGGCAATAGGCCGTAGGAAAGGACAATGTGCCAAAGAATCGGACGAAGCGTCGAGGGACCAATGACATGCCGGACAACTTGGTTAATTGCTTAGGATTAATTGTCTCGATCGAAGTTTTGTTTACATGTGTAGGATTAACTACGATGAAAGTAAGACATGCAGCAGGAGTTGCGCCGGAGTCAAGGTACATAGAAACCATTGTCAAAAGGTTTGGGATTGAAAATTCTAAGAAAGGGCGAACATGGATATGATACCTTATGCCTCAGCAATATGGTATATCATGTATGCCATGCTATGTACTAGGCCTGATATAGCACATGCTTTGAGTGTCACGAGCAAGTATCAGGCGGATCCAGGCTTGGAGCACTGGAAAGCAGTAAAGTGTATCCTTAAGTACTTGAGAAGGACTAAGGATCTTTTACTAGTATATGAAGGTAATAGCCTTAAGGTTGAAGGTTTCACTGACTCAAGTTTTCAGTCTGATGTCGATGATAGCAAGTCGAATTCAGGGTATGTGTACACCTTGAATGGAGGAGCAGTGTGCTGGAAGAGTTCCAAGCAAGATACCACTGCTGACTCGACCACAGAGGCGGAGTACATTGCTGCATCAGATGCAGCAAAGGAGGGAGTCTGGGTGAAGAAGTTCATCACAGATTTGGGAGTCGATACAGATAGCGACAAGTCGACTTCCTTATATTGCGACAACTATGGGGTGATTACTCAAATAAGGGAACCTGGGTCTCATCAGAAATGTTCTGAGGAGGTTCCAGCTTATAAGAGAGATCGTAACCCGAGGAGATGTAGTAGGGGAAAGAGTTCCATCCGAAGATAACATTGCAGATCCACTGACAAAGCCGTTGTCTCAGATTGTCTTTGAGCGTCACAAGGGTCTGATGGGGATCAGACACATAGGTGATTGGCTTTAGGTCAAGTGGGAGATTGCTAGTCATAGGTGCCCAGCAAGCCAATCACGTGAGTGATGGCACGTGTGACTTGATACAGAATCTTTTTGCTTATTATATTTTAGCGTATATCACTTTATAACTATTGCATAAATGCATATATATATTGTGATGTCCTTGGATTTGTGCAATGGGAATCGGATCGTGATGAGATCACGATAATGAGATCGATTCACCTTCAAACACATATCCTAAATAATCCCGGTCATAGGTTACTCGAGAGGGACATTGTGATAACCGGATAGACTGGTGTGCTATATACCCGTCCATATGATGGATGCAGCTGGTCTGATAGCTGCTCGTGTAGGGACACTAGGGATATAATACAGGTGCTCATTGGAGAATGAGTTCACTGATTGATCCGCTTACGGAATGCTGGATGGTTGATGATGCCTTATTGTCAGACAGCGATTACGTAGTCCTAGTGGTGTATCTGGTCCTTAGACTTGAGACACCAAGGATGTCCTGTATGAGTGCTCCACTCTTTGATACCAGACTTATAGGTTTGACTGTCCCAGATCTAGTACAGCTGGTCATTGGGAGTGGTAGTCGACCTTACGAGGGCTATTGAGTGTCGACAGAGGATCATCCACTCTCGGCGTCATGAGAGGAATATCCCATGTGTTCTTGCTCAGACAAATCCCTAGCTAGGGTCATTCGGGTTGAGAGAGAAAGAGTTCTCCGGAAGAATCCGATTAGAGCAAGACTCGAGTAGAAACCGTATGGGTCTGACAACACCATGCTCGATATATGGTCTCTGGGATATTAGATGGATGAGGGACTATAGGTACATAGTAACTGAGGACAGACAGGTCCAATGGATTGGATTCTTCTATATCGATTGGGGACTACGGCGTAGTGGCCTAGTACATCCGTAGTCGATGAGTCAAGTGAATTATTACAGAGATAATAATTCACTCAGTCAGAAGGAGTTTTGACAGGTATGACTCACGGCCAACTCGATATTGAGCCTAGAGGGTCACACACATATGGTAGGCATTGCGATGAGTAGAGGTTCGGATATGAGATATCCGACGGAGCCCTTGTCTTATTGGATGCAGATCTAATACCCACTAGGGAAGGACCCATTAGGGTTTGACACGGGATCTCTATAAATAGGAGGGATTCACAGCCTCATAGATCAGAGTTTTTGTTTGCCTTTCCTATTCTCCTCTTCCTCTCCACCTCAGAGCAGGCCTGGAGTCTTGAGGAGCGTCGTCGCAACCCTGCTGTGTGGATCACCGCTAGAGAGGAGGACGCTTGACCTCATTCACCCTCTTCTAAGGATCTGCAAGGAAACAGGGATATACGATCTCCCTAGGTAACACAATCTATACGCAGTTTCATGTTTCGCGGATTTTGCGCACCAATCTTCGCATGACGACGAACATCTTTTTGGGAATCGGGGATTTTGTTTTCTTGTTCTTCTGCTGCGCATATGATGTCGCCCCCCAGTTTTCCCAACAGGGAGTTCGAGAGTTCGACGAAAGTTCGGACAGTCGTCGGAGGTTCTACGGGAACAAATCCGAGAAGTCCATAAGCTTGCCAAAAGAAGCTCGTCAGAACTCACCAAGTGGATCGTCGCAAGTCCAGGAGTTTGTCGGAAGTCCGCAGGAGCATCACCGAGGGTTCATCGGATGATCGACGGAAGTTCGCCGGAAACTCGCCGGAAGAAGTGATTAATGCACCGGAGCAAGCTGCAGAAATTGTCTTAGGATTTATCATAGGTAGCACAATGATTAAGTTGGAAATGGGAGGTGATCCCATTAGCTTAATCTTGGGGCAATTGGGCCCCTGAAAAACCCAAATTAGGCTGAATGGATCTACCCATTCGGACCCTGATTGTTGTGGGAGGTGCAATCGCCCAAGCCAGGAGGTAGCACCGCTTGGGCTAAGTCTCCCAGGGAGACTGGGCGGTGCAACCACCCCAGCCAAGAGGTAGCACCGCCTGGGCTCAGTCTCCGAGTGAGACTGGGCGGTGCAACCTCTCCTGACAGGAGGTAGCACCGCTTGAGCTTAGTCTTCGAGCTCTGGCAAGCAGTGCAACCGCCCTAGTCAGGAGGTGCAACCGCCTAAGCTCGGTCTTCGAGCTCTGGCAGAGAGGTGCAACCGCCCCTGATAGAGGTGGCACCGCCCAGAGGCTCAGTCTTCGAGCTTTGCCAAGCAGTGCAACCGCCCCAGTCAGGAGGTGCAACCGCCTGATCCCGGAATTCCAGGAATTGATAGTTTTGAGCTCCAAATTTGAACTGGGTTGGGGCTTATAAATACCCCACCCATTCAGCACTGAAAGGGCATGAACTTACACCCAAATCTTGATCCTTTCTGTGATTCTTAGAGCTCAAAATTGTTGTAAAGGCCAAAAGTTCTTCTCCCTCTGTTCTTCCAAGTTCTGAGTTGTAAAGAGAGGAGAGAAAATTTCTGTAAGGGTTGTCTCCTAAGCCCGTCAAAAGGAGTGAAACTGTAAAAGGGTGGTTGGCCTTTGCCTATTGAAGGAAGGCCTCTAGTTGACATCGGTGACCTCGTCGGTGGAGGAAACCAAAAGTGGAGTAGGTCAAGATTGACCGAACCACTCTAAATCTCGGTTTGCATTTACTTTGAGCATTTTATCTTTACTACAAACCTCCTAAATAGCTACTGCCTTCTACGCTTTTACGAACGAGTTTCTAAGTTCAGAACTTTCCGAATCTGCGTTTAGACGTAAATCAACTTTTTTGTACGATCATTACATTTCAGTTTACGTTTACGTTTTGATTTCAATCATAACTACAAACTGCCTTCTACGCATTTATAAAACGTATCTCAAAGTTCAGTATCCTCAAAATTGGCATTTAGACGTAAACCGGTTTTATCGTACGAACGTCGCATTTCAGTTTACGCTTGCATTTTTATTTTTATCATAAACTGCAAACTGCCTTCGTAGATTTACTTTAATGTCATCTCGCTTAATCTTAAGTTAAAGTAATCTTAGAATCGGATTTTACATTGAAATCGTTTTTATCAAACGAACGCAGCTTTCAATTTTAATAGTTAAAGATTTCCGCTGCACTAATTCACCCCCCCCCCCCCCTCTTAGTGCTCTTGATCCTAACAATTGGTATCAGAGCCCGGTATTTCTCATTTTGGATTTACACCCGAGAGAAATGGCTCTTCATAGTTTTCAAGAGGGCTTATTCGTCTTTCGTCCACCGTTGTTTAACGGATTGGACTACACTTATTGGAAAACTCGAATGAGAGTTTTCTTGATTTCTATGAATTTGGGTTTATGGAATATCGTTGAAAATGGTTTTCAACTTCCCTCTAAACCGATGAACGAATGGTCGGATTTGGAGAAGTATTTTTCTTTAAATGCAAAGGCTATGAATGCCTTATTTTGCGGTTTGGACAAAAATGAGTTCAATCGAATTTCTTCGTGCAAAACGGCTTTTGACATTTGGCGAACACTTGAAATCACGCACGAGGGAACTAGTAGAGTCAAAGACTCGAAAGTTAACATTTTATTGCATGATTTTCAGCATTTTCGAATGCAACCAAGCGAGACTATAGGCGACATGTACACCCATTTCACGGATGTCGTCAATAGTTTAAGAGCTCTTTGAAAATGTTTTTCGGATTTTGAACTCGTAAACAAGATTTTACGTTCTCTTTCTAAGAAGTGGGATTCAAAAGTAACTGCAATACAAGAAGCTAAACACCTAAACAACTTACCACTTGAAGAACTAATTGGTTCATTGATGACATATGAAATGGTGCACAATGCACATGATGAACATGATGAACAAAACCACCTTCCAAAGAACAGGAAAGATTTGAAACTCCGGACAAATGAATACCACTTGAGCGATGACTCAAGTGATGAGGACAATGATGAACTTGAACTTTGAACACTAAATCTTAATAAGTTCATTAAACAAAAATCTAAAATAAATAATAAACTTGAATGAAGGAATAGGCCGAAGAAGAAGAACACAAAGTGGGATGAATCGAGCTCCTCCGAAGATGAGGAGAAAATCAAGAAAGGCAAGGTGGCAAACTACGCCTTAATCGCTTTCAATGATGAGGTAATCGAAATCCCCCTAATTTATTTTGAAATTACTTAATGCTTTCATGATGTATTTTCTTTTTTAGTTTAGAATTAATGTTTTAAAAAATAGATTATGATAATGCTAGTAATTTTAAAAATGATAATATTGCATATTTTATGATAAACAAACAAAATGATTTTGATTGAAAATATGAAATCATGGTTAAGAAGTAATAATGTGTATCATGTTGATGTCCATTGTTATTTCTCGATTTTGAGTATATTAAATCATGTTTAATTTGAAGTTATGATTAATGAGTATATATTTTTGAAATTATGTATGATGATTCTTGATAATTATGGATTATCAATTTTCATGATAATAATAGTGGCTTTAAAAATTGATGCATGTTTTGATTTGACATAAATGAAAAGGCATGCTAACATGAAATCGATCACTTAAGATGAAACACTTAAAAAAGGAAAAAATATATTATCAATGAAATCATGAATCTATTTATGTTATAAATTTTGTGAGCCATAAAAATGATTTTGATGATTTAAATTTGAAATGAGTTTTATCAAAATTATGATCATGATTTGTCAAATTGAATGAATTGAAAATGAATGATGATTTTTCTCTTGAATGATTGTGACCTGTATTCCTTGTATTCATGATATGATTTTTATGCAATTCGTTGTATTCATGAAAGGTTTATCTCATCACCCAATTATTTTCTTCTTCATATTCCTTATGTGATGATATGAATACATGAAATATTCATTAATTTATTTTGATGTATACAAATGAAAGGTTATGATCATGGATGGTAGGATATAATTTAACAAAATTGATATAATCATGATATGAAACATTTATGATTTGCAATGATGCATGTAATACTTGAGCTTTTTAATTATGATGTGATGTATTGCATATGATGTAAATCATGATTTAAAATGCTATAAGTTGTTACTAAAATGATGTATGTTGATTTAATGTCATGAATACTCTAAATGATGAATGTTTGGTATCATGATCAAAATGTTGATAAATAGTTAAAAATTTAAGTATCATGTATGATATGCTCATAATATTGATTGATTTATTCAGTATCATGCACGAATGAAATATAGGGTTTTTGAAATTGTGCATGTTCGAATTTGAAAATATAATGATGCACAAATAAGATTGAAACCTTCCCTTGTCATGATTTAGAAATTAATGTAAAGGGTCTTCCCTTCTCTTTCCCAATGACATAGGGGGAGAAAGAGTTGCTAATGTGCATATCTCAAAGAGAAAATTGCTAGCTTTCGTGTCTTAAAATGTTAAAAAAATTTTGCTAGCTTGTATATTGTAAACTTACTATCGTACTATCATGATGATGAGCATGTCTTATCTTCATAATTGTATTTGAAAAACTATGGCAAAAATATGTCCGAATGATTGAACTTGTTAAAACTAATTTTCGGACTTTCTTGATTGAATGATCAAATCACTCGACTGCCATGATGAATTTACACAATTACATCCCCTAATAACAGGTTGGAAATTATGTGCTTTGGATACAAAAATTTCTATGATAATAAGCATGTTTTGTCCTCATGATTGTATTAGAAAATCAATAGCACAGCCTTGTCCGAATGCATGAAAGTGTTAATTTCATTTTCGGATTCTCTTAACTATTGGCATCCTAACAATTGGATTTTCAAATTATCCTCTTCCAGATTTAATAAGCATATGTCATATCAAGTTTAATTCATATCATTAATTTTTGACATATGGAATCAATCAGCAAATACATCTCTTATACACTTATCATGTAAACAATATTTTGTTTTGAGAAATGGATTTGATGAAATGATTCCTGCTTATAAATTCCTTCTTGAAAAAGGAAGTCATTTTTACGTACAAGGATTTGATATATCTTGATACTTGTAAAAATAAAGCGTGCTTTAATATCTTATCGATTTTAACTTCATTCGAGTTAGCTCAGAAATAGCTTTCCTCCGTTATACAAAAAGAAAATAACAAATAAAATGGAAGAAGTTTTCAAAGCTATCTCCATGTCATGTTTTCCTTGAAATGTTTGAATATTTGGTATCTTATCACTTTTTGTTGAAAAATGACATGAACCTGCTTATGGCATCGCACTTATATTTAAAATTTGCTTATATCGTTCTCCATTTTGTTGACGATAAAGGGGGAGAAATATATGAATTGATGCTATGAACACTGATGCTATGATTGCCAAATTTGCATTATGCCATGTCTGCATCATGTGTTAAGATGTCAAGAACTTGTATCGTAATTTTAAGCGTTGATATCTTACCATGTGATGAAATGTTACAATTGATAAACACTTGAAATGTTTGCGTTATGATATCAAAAGCTTACATCGCAATTTTACATGTTGATATTTGATAATAGCAAACTTGCATGATGATAAAACTTGATATTATGTTTTTCATGCAATGAGTTGAACCAATATCACAAACGCTTGATTGTGGTACTTCTCCTTTTTGTTGATGACAAAGGGGGAGAAGTATGATGTTATGCATAAGTTTATACATAAGTTCATGATGACGTGTTACAAGTATTTATGATGAATATTGCAATGACTTGAATTAGGTTTGAATTCAAGATTTTATCAATATGGCATATTGATAGGGGGAGTTTGTTTAAACTCCGGGAGTTAAGTTTAACTCCATCATCAAGTGGTTGTCATCATCAAAAAGAGGGAGATTGTTGAATCTCGTATTTTGATGATGAAACTACTCGATATATGTTTATGATTTAATCAGCGTTTTGAGTGACATAGGATGCCTCGATCAGGATGAGACAATTAAAGCAGGAAAATCATGTTGTGCTAGAAGAACATGTTAGAAGATTGGACGTCGGGCCGGTGGATCGGTTGACGTATCGACAGAAGGCTTCGGGCCGTGGACTCGGGCATCGGGCCAAGAAGAGCGGGTATTGTGCCAAGGATATCGGAGTTGCGGAGCCAACTGGCCGATTGGGCAATAGGCCGTAGGAAAGGACAATGCGCCGAAGAATCGGACGAAGCGTCGAGGGACCAATGACATGCTGGACAACTTGGTTAATTGCTTAGGATTAATTGTCTCGATCGAAGTTTTATTTACATATGCAGGATTAACTACGATGAAAGTAAGATATGCAGCAGGAGTTGCGCCGGAGTCAAGACAATGATCACGTTGGGAGTTCGCCGGAAACTCGCCGGAAGAAGTGATTGACGCACCGGAGCAAGTTGCAGAAATTGTCTTAGGATTTATCGTAGTTAGCACAATGACTAAGTTGGAAATGGGAGGTGATCCCATTAGCTTAATCTTGGGGCAATTGGGCCCCTGAAAAACCCAAATTGGGCCGAATGGATCTACCCATTCGGACCCTGATTGCTGTGGGAGGTGCAACCGCCCAAGCCAGGAGGTAGCACCGCCTGGGCTAAGTCTCCCAGGGAGACTGGGTAGTGCAACCGCCCCAGCCAGGAGGTAGCACCGCCTGGGCTCAGTCTCCGAGCGAGACTGGGCAGTGCAACCTCTCCTGACAGGAGGTAGCACCGCCTGAGCTCAGTCTTCGAGCTCTAGCAGGTGGTGCAACCGCCCCAGTCAGGAGGTGCAACCACTTGAGCTCAGTCTTCGAGTTCTGGCAGAGAGGTGCAACCGCCCCTAACAGAGGTGGCACCGCCCAGAGGCTTAGTCTTCAAGCTCTGCCAGGCGGTGCAACCGCCCCAGTCAGGAGGTGCAACCGCCTGATCCCGGAATTCCGGGAATTGACAGTTTTGAGCTCCAAATTTGAACTAGGTTGGGGCCTATAAATACCCCACCCATTCAGCACTGAAAGGGCATGAACTTACACCGAAATCTTAATCCTTTCTGTGATTCTTAGAGCTCAAAATTATTGTAAAGGCCAAAAGTTCTTCTCCCTCTGTTCTTCCAAGTTTTGAGTTGTAAAGAGATGAGAGAAAATTTTTGTAAGGGTTGTCTCCTAAGCCCATAAAAAGGAGTGAAACTGTAAAAGGGTGGTTGGCCTTCGCCTATTGAAGGAAGAAATCTGCAATTATCTCTTGGTCTTACAACAACAGTTTCACCTACGGGCACCTATGATCACACTTCAAAATCCGTCCGTTGGCGACCTTAACGACAAACCTGCTACAATTCTCAATAGGTAAGTTCATATGGATAGCAACCTTACTGTTTAGGAAGTTATTAGTGTTGCCCGTGTCGATGAGAACAGTGATCGGTTGTTGTTCGAGAAGGCCTCCAACTTTCATCGTTTGCGGGTTTGAGTAACCAGCTAGTGTATGTACCGTAACTTCGGTCGGTTGTGGCTCTTCTTTTGCATCTTCTTCTTCATGTTCAAGGCTCTCTTTTGGATGTTCAATGACCTCTTCTTCTATCGGTTCAATCATAAGAAGTCCCCCTTTACTACAACGATGCTCACGGCTCCACGGCTCGTCACAATGCCAACATAACCCCTTCGCATATCACTCCCGAAGCTCTTCTCTTGTTAACCTCTTTGGTATAGGGACTTGGTCGACGGTAGGGGGTGCTAAGGGCTTTAATATTACTGGTTGAGGAGCAATCGTACTCCTCCGAGCTTCATGGTTCAATTGCTCCTCTTGATGTCGTGCGAAAGAGATGGCTGGCATAAGCGTATACGGTTGTCGCGCTTTAACTTCTCCTCGGATCTCCGGCTTCAAGCCCTCAATGAAGGTCCTCAATAACTGTTTTTGAGACTAATCATGAGTTTGATTAGATAACCTTTGAAACCTGGTTTGGTACTCTTGAATGGTAGAGGTTTGTCGGATCTTTGCTAGTTGTCCGTCAATATTCTCGTAATCGGTTGGTCTGAAGCAGATCAGTAGTCATTCTTTGAATTGTCGCCATGAAAGGACTCCATAAGTATGTTCAAACCAGTCAAACCACTGTATAGCATCCCCTTCAAGATGTATAGCTATAATTTTCACCATAGATGCATCCGCGGTTTTATGGTACCGAAAATATCGCTCCGCACGCAAGATCCAACCAATTGGGTCTCCTTCTTCCCATCTAGGGAAGTCCACTCTCATGCATGGATAGTTGTGGTTGGTCATAGAGCTTCCCCTCTCTTGGAAGTTATATCTTCGGGCTTGGTGTGATTGGGCAAAGCTCTCTCCTTGATGTGATTTCTTCGGGCTTAGTGGTCGGCCCAATCTGAGTTCGGTAAAGAGCATCTGAATCTTATCCTCCATTCGCACCTCGAAGGCTTCAAATTTAGCATTGGTTACCTTCTCAGATGCCATAGTATATACCGCCAAATCTATAATGTTAAGATCTCTCTTTTGTTGTCGGGTTAAAGGCATGTATTGGTTGAGAGAGGTGATGGTCGAAAGGGTTGGTGGATTGGTCGATGTAGGCTACGGTTTAGGATTGTTTTGTGGCTATTTTGGGTGCAGTTTGAGAGTGTGGTTTGATGGAGTTTTAAGGCTGTGGATGAATGTTTTGGATCTATGGTAGATGGTAGCAAAGGTTTGATAGAAATCAGTGGAAGTTGCAGCAAGTACGTGCTGTCTTGTAAGAGTAGAATTGTCGTCAAAGAAACAACGGTTTCTCGATGTAATTTCCACCAAAAACTTGAGAGAATTGAGGAGGGAATTGATAGCAAAATCACAGTTTATATGACAGCAAGAATATGTAATTTAATCAAAAAAATTTCGGCAGTATAACAGCAAGGAAATTGGTGCAAGTTGCAATTGCAGAATTCTCGTCGAAAAATTTCAACGGGTTACAACGAAAATTTGCAGTAACATAAAATCGTTTTTAGAGATGAATTTCTTAATAAATCAATCTTAAATGGAAGTCAAGATGATCTATGAAGTGTATAAGAAATTTCATTTAAAAAAGATTGCAAATAGATGGGTTAAGGCAACAATATGCGGCTGAAATTTTCTGCAACACAGATTTTTAGGTATAACAGATTGGACGTAAAAGATCAGTGGTTTATATTGAGAATTTTTTGATGAAACCAAAGGGAAATCCATTGTTAGGAATGTTAAAGCTATCATAAAAATTTCATAGAGATTTGGATAGAAACAACGTAGTATCAAGATAAAAAAACAGTGCTATGCGGTAGAAATTTTACAGTGTAGATTTTCAAGTATAGCAGATTAGATGTAAAATATCAATGGTTTATATTGAGAATTTTTTGATAAAACCAAAGGAAAATCTGCTGTTAGGAAGTGTCAAAGATGTCATAAAAATTTCATAGAGATTTGGATAGAAAAAACATAGTAGCAAAATCAAACAATCGGTGCTATATGGTTGGAATTCTGCAATGTATCTTTAATCGTAGAGATGAAAACTTTATGACGAAAAGTTTATGCAGAAATATAGGAATAGTTTTTTTGGGATTTTCAAATAAAGATAACTAAATTGCAGCAGTAGTAAGGTAGAAAACCAGAACCTATTGCAATTCACGGGGAGATCAAAAGATGATCCGTGGTGGTGGAGATGACGACAGAATTTGATGACGATCTTTTAAGCAATTGTGGGAATTGCTTTGAGCGGTTGTGGAGTGTTGATGGATGGCTGTGGAAGGGCAGCGAGCCGCCAAGAACACTGCTCTGATACCAGGTGTTAGAACCCTTGCAGATTCTAAACTTGGGGTTGATCTCCTTAGGGGATCGGCCTCCTTGGAACTCTATAGGGGTTCCTCCCTCCAAGTTGCTACACAATGGTTGCAAAAAAGATTCATCTATTGCCTGTGAAAAGAGGTGGAATACATGACTATTTATAGGGCTTCTAAACCCTAACTCCTAATAGGACTCTTACTTAAGACTCCTACTTCTAACCAACTCCTAATAGGACTCATACTCAAGACTCCTACTTATAACCAACTCCTAATAGGACTCCTACTCAAGACTCCTATTCCTTTACAACTCCTTATTCTTCTCTAAGAAATAACCTCCTAACTCTAGCCGGCCACTTCACCTCTTTAATAGGGGTCGACTTAGGTAGGTTTTACATAAATGTCCTTCTCAATTAGGACTCTCCTAGCTAGAGTCCTAACAAATTCCCCTTAACGCGACGCCATCTCATAAAGGCCAAGACGACACCGACCGTACACCGCACCATCCCGCAAAGGCTAGGACAACGCCGTACCGCGAAGGCCGGGACGACATTGACCGTGCACAACACCGTCCCACAGAGGCTAGGATGGCGCTGACCATTCACAGCGTCGTCCCGGACTTTGCGAGACGACGCCGACCGTGCATAGTGCCGTCCCACAAAGGCCGGGACGGCGCCAACCAAGTACAGTGCCGAGGTGATAGACAACCTTGTTGAATCTCAGATTTTGATGATGAAACCAATTGATAAGTGTTTATGATTTGATTTGTATTTTGAGTGATGTAGGATGCTTTGATCAAGATGAGACAATTAAAGTAGGAAGAATTATATTGTGCTAGGGGAAAACATGTCAGAAGATTGGACGCCGAGCCGGTGGATCAGTCGACATATCGACAAAAGGCTTCGGGCCATAGATTCGGGCATCAGGCCAAGAAGAGCAGATATTGCACCAAGGATATTGGAGTTGCGGAGTCAACTGACCGATTGGGCAATAGGCCACAAGAGAGGACGATGCATCGAAGAATCAAACGAAGCGTCGAGGGACCAATGACATGCCGGACAATATAATTAATGCTTAGTATTAATTATCTAGATCGAAGTATGTTTTTACATATGCAGGATTAAATTGCCAAAGAATTCGAGCTCAACTTCATGGCTAGTGTCTGACCAAGGCCGTCCGTGGCTCTGCTCCTCGGTCTCAATCAGAAGGACAATGAGCCACTTTCTCATTTTTTGACACGTTTTGCCGTTGAAATCCGGGGGCTGCCCGACGCTCACCCTTCTCTGATAATGCAAGCCTTTTTTATAGGACTCCGACCTTCCAGGTTCTTCTGGTCGCTGATCGAGCTGCCCCCTATGGCAATTCCCGAAATGCTTCAACGGGCTAACCAATATGTTGCCGCCGAAGCATTGGTGGCAGGAAAATGAGAGGAGAACAAAAGACAACGACCAGAACCGACCCGAGGAAAGCTCCCGGTGTCGCCAAGAAGGAGAACTGACCAACCCGACGAGACACTCCCAAGGCTCCCGCCTCTGAACGCCTCCAGGATCGAGATATTCCTACAAATCAGGGAGAGAGGACTCCTAAGAGCCCCAAACCTGATGAAGGCACCCCGTGAGCTCAGGGACCGTTCGAAGTACTACCGGTTTCATCGTGATCATGGACATGACACCAAGGAATGTCGTGACCTCAAGAACCAAATTGAAGAGCTCAGATGATGGGGGCACCTAGGGCACTACATTAGAAGGCCACATGAAATGTCTCCCTGCCCCTTTGGGCCGGTCGAAAAGCAGATTGACATGATCAGCGGTAGTCCGGCAACAGGGGGAGATAGCATGGCAGGACAGAAACCATATGCCCGAGCAACCGTAGAGAAGCGCCCGAGGCACCCGAGATCACCTTCCCAGCGGGAGAAACTGAGTACCCAAAGCACGATGACGCATTGGTCATCTCGGTTAGAATCGCCAATGCTCGGGTTAAAAAGATCATGGTGGACACCGAGAGCTCTGTCGATATCGTATACTTCGACGCCTTCCAGAAACTCGGCCTGACCAAGGAAGACCTCACCCCGAGTCATTCGACACTCACCGAATTTATGGGAGACTCCATCTCGTCCCTCAGAATGACTAGCTTACCAATCACCCTGGGCGAGGGCCTGTAGGTCAAGACGATCATGGTAACCTTTATGGTGGTGGAACTCCCCTCGGCATACAACGCCATCCTGGGCCACCCAACCCTCAACAAATTCAGAGCGGTCATCTCCACATATCACCGAGTGATAAATTTCTCGATGCGAGAGGGAGTCTAGGAAGCAAGAAGCGACCTTTGGGAGTCCCGACTGTTAGGATCGGAGCAGCACTAAGAGGGGGGGGGGTGAATTAGTGCAGCGGCTTAAAACGTTGGTTTCGACAAATCTTTCGTACGATAAAACTCCGAATCGGAAGTGCTTAACTTGAAAGCGTATTCGCAAAGTTGTGCAGCAAATGTAATGAGGAAATAAAGCAAGTAAGAGGGTTTGCAGTAATGTAAATAGCAGTAATAAAATGCAAACCAGAGATTACGCCGTTTTTAAAGCGGTTCGGTCAAGTGACCTACATCCACTTGCGAGGCCCCTCTTCGATGAGGCTCCCACCTTCCACTAGCAAATCTCTTGAAAGGGAAGGGTGAATACCCCTCTTACAACTTTTTACAAGCGGTTCACTCTCTTACAGATTTTTAGTAAGAAAGAAGGAGGTGAACACTAGCAAATTGAAAATGAGACTAGCTAAGACTTTTCTAAGGCCTTTCTCTCAAACAATTGCTGCTCAAAAAGTTGTAATCTCAGCTGAGATTTGAGGGGTATTTATAGCAAGGTTTGCCGTACCGGACTGTACCGCCCGGTACGGGCAGTACGTACCGGTCCGACAGGCCAGCGGTACGCGGACCGCTCCGTACTGTACCAACACTGTAGCAGTGTACAGTACACTGTAGCAGTGTACAGTACACTGTAGCAGTGTACAGTACTCGGTACACGTGAGTGTACCGCTCGGTACACCTGGGTGTACCGAGCGGTATACCGTACCGTACCGGTACCGAGCCCGGGTCGAAACGCCGGTACGGTACGGTACGGCGAACCTTGATTTATAGGCCTCAAGAGGATTCAAATTTGGGCTCCAAAATTTGAATTCTCTTTGGGTTCCTGATGCTGGCGGTGCCACCGCCTGTCACTGTCAGACATTGACAGTGCTGGGCAGTGCCATCGCCAGACCCTTCGGTTCACTGGTTGGGCTTTAAATTTAGCCCAAACCAAGTATAATTTTGGGCCCAGTTGGCCCCTAACCAGGATATAGGATTATCTCTTAATCCTAATCCTAATTACAAGTGAACTACATAACAAAATACATCCTAAGCAAGTTTTCAATCGCGAACGTCGAGTCTTGTTCCGGCGAGCTTTCCGACGAACTTCTTCCGACGGACTCCCAGCAAGCTCACGAACTTGTGATGACTTTAACGAGTAGCCGAGCCTTCTCGGTGATCTCCGTGAACCTCCGACGATCTCTTCGGCGAACTTCCGAAAATTCCGACAGGTTCCCGATTTCTTCTCGGTTGGTTCCGGTAGCATCTCCGACGATTCTTCGGACTCTTAAACGTCCATCGAACTTGACTCCGGTATTCTTGCTTTGTGTTTTCTGGTTATCATAGTTACTCCTGCACACTTAACTCAATAATATGGATTAGATCAATTAACCCATCAATTGATTTTATCATCAAAATCCGAGATTCAACAATCTCCCCCTTTTTGATGATGACAATCAATTGATGACAGAGTTAAACATAACTCCCCCTATCTATATGCCATATTATGAGAAGATGAAAACACTTGAATTTCATCCATTGAATTCAAGCATAAACCGATAAGTTCTAACCGTAGAACTTATCGTTATTCTCATTAAGCAATAGTAAATATAAAACTTTGATGAAAATCATTTTCAAGTCGAATGATAAGAGACAATTTTTACTACGGCAGGAGATAAAGATTTTCAACATGAATTTCATGATATAAATGTAAGGCATGCTTTCAATATGATCAATCGATCTTGCGATATTCTCAAGGATTTTGCAAGGCATATAAGACATTCATATCACACAAGCTTTTACAATTCATATAAGTCATGCTATTAAAATGATACAAGTCATTACTTTTCTCCCCCTTTGTCATCAACAAAAAGGGAATGAGACTTGAAGCACATAATTTGTCATACAAAGATTTTATCATTGATCATACATCATTCATCTATATTATTATTGATCATACAAAGATTTTATCATTCAAAATTAAGTATGCTAAAATATTTACGCAGAGTTCATCTTAAAGGAAAATTCAGCATTCATCCATATTATCAAATCTCTTCTTTCTATAAATAACAAAAATTGTAGATGTACAAAGAAGAGATTGGGATAAGAAAAAAGTTTCAAGTAGTAACTCCAATAAGTCAAGATCATAATTCGAATACAAATCCATTCAAATTCAATTCGTCAACTTGAAACTCATAATCAAGCCATCAAAATCAATTTCGAGATTCAAAATATCATAAAATCATTAATCTTGATCAGATGGGAGCGGTGTTTGACTCAAGATAGGATAAGATAATTTAACAAGTCATTTAGAATCGAAAGAGAAGGATCGGATTCACCGAGGAACAGAGAGAGAATGAAAAACTTTACGAAAAATCCATTCAAACAAGTTTATTCTTAGGGACAATTTAACATACCTAATTCCCTTCTAATGAATTCAAATTGGTCTTCATTCAAAGCTTTTGTAAATATATCTGCTAATTGATGCTTTGTGTCAATGAATTCTAGAACAACATCATTGTTAAGGACATGATCGCGTATGAAATGTTGCCTAACGTCAATGTGCTTAGTTCTAGAGTGCTGAATTGGATTTTTAGTAAGACATATGACACTAGTATTATCACATTTTATGGGAATGTTTTTAAAGTGAATTCCATAGTCTTCTAATGTATTTTTCATCCAAACAACTTGTGCACAGCATGCACTTGCAGCAATGTATTCGGCTTCCGCCGTAGATAGTGCAACTGAATTTTGTTTCTTGGAAGTCCAAGAAACAAGTGCATGTCCTAAAAATTGGCATGTTCCAGATGTACTTTTTCTATCTATCCTGCATCCATCCGTCAAAATCGACATCTGCATAAGCTATTAAATCAAATTTTTCAGATTTTGGATATCACAGTCCTAGATTTGGAGTTCCTTTAAGATACCTAAATATTCTTTTAACACTTTTAAGATGAGATAATTTAGGATTTGATTGAAACCTAGCGCAAAGTCCTACACTAAACATAATATCCGGTCTAGTCACGGTGAGGTAGAGTAGACTACCTATCATTCCCCTATATGTTTTTTGATCGAAATTTTCACTATTTTCATCCATATCTAACTTAGTCGCAGTACTCATAGGGGTGTTTATTGCTTTTGAATTATCCATGTTAAATCGTTTTAACAATTCTAATGTATATTTAGATTGGTTAAGAAATATATCATCACTAAGTTGTTTGGTTTGTAATCCCAAAAAGAAAGTTAATTCACCCATTAAACTCATTTCAAATTCATGACTCATACATTTGGCAAATGATTCACATAGTGATTCATCCGAAGAGCCAAAAATAATATCGTCAACATAAATTTGCACAATAAGAAAATTATTTTCAAAATGTTTAATAAACAATGTAGTATCAACCTTGCCTTTAGTAAAATTATTTAAAATAAGAAAGGAACTAAGCCTTTCATACCAAGCTCTAGGAGCTTGTTTCAAGCCATAGAGGGCCTTAGTCAATTTGAATACATGGTTAGGAAGAAGAGAATTTTCAAATCCGGGAGGTTGTTCGACATATACTTCTTCGGAAATAAAACCATTCAAAAAAGCACTTTTGACATCCATTTGAAATAGTTTAAAATTATTACTACTAGCATAGGCAAGGAGCATCCTTATGGCTTCTAATCGAGCCATGGGAGCGAAGGTTTTTTTCGTAATCGATACCTTCTTCTTGGTTGAAACCTTTGGCCACTAATCTAGCCTTGTTTCTAACCACGATACCATTTTCATCTTGCTTGTTTCTAAAGACCCATTTTGTACCAATGACTAAATGGTCACTAGGTCTAGGAACAAGCTTTCATACCTTATTCCTCTCAAATTGATTCAATTCCTCTTGCATTGCAATAACCCAAAAATCATCTTTTATGGCCTCATCAATGCATTTAGGTTCGATTTGAGAAAGGAAGGCGGCGTTAGCACAAAAATTCTTGAAAGAGGAATGAGTTTGAACTCCTTTTGATGTATCTCCTATAATTAGCTCCTTTGGATGAGCATCTATATACTTCCATTCCTTGGGTAAGGAAATTTCGGAAGAAGGTGCATCCAAGTTGCTATTTTGAGGAGGGGGTTCATTTAAATTCAAATTAGCAAAACCAAGATCATCATCAAAATCATTTTTCTTTAAATTAGAAATTTCATTAAAAACTACATGAATAGACTCTTCTATTACTAACGTTCTTTTGTTAAAAACCCGAAAAGCCTTAGAAACAGAAGAGTAACCAAGAAAGATGCCTTCATCGGATTTAGCATCAAATTTTCCTAAGGCATCCCTTTCATTCAAAATAAAGCATTTACAACCGAAAACTTTAAAATAGGAAATATTTGGTTTTTTGTTATTCCATAATTCATAGGGAGTTTTTGATAAGGATGGTCTTATTAGGACTCTATTCATAATGTAGCAAGCCGTATTTATGGCTTCGGCCCAAAAATACTTAAGTAAACTATGTTCATTTAACATAGTTCTTGCCATTTCTTGTAGGTTTCTATTTTTTCTTTCAACTACTCCATTTTGTTGGGGATTCCTCGGAGTGGAGAAGTTGTGATTGTATCCATTAACCTCACAAAAATTTTGAAAGTCACGGTTTTGAAATTCGCCACCGTGATCACTCCGAATTGATGAAATCATAAAACCTTTTTCGTTTTGAATGAGTTTATAAAATTTAGAGAAACACTTGAAGCAATCACTTTTGTGAGCTAAGAAATAGGTCCAAGTGTATCTAGTATAGTCATCTACAATTACAAACGCATATTTGCTTCCACCTAAACTTGTCGTGTCAATTGGTCCAAATAAATCCAAATGAATCAATTGTAATGGTCTAGTGGTGCTAATTTGACTTTTTGGTTTGAAACTAGTTTTTATTTGTTTACCTAGTTGACATGCATCGCATACCTTGTCCTTGATAAACTTTATATTTGGAATTCCACGCACTAAATATTTAGATGAGATCTTTGATATTAGTTTCATGCTTGCATGGCCTAGTCTCCTATACCAAAGCCAAGCATCATCATTTAAAGCAGAGAAGCACATTTCATTACTTAGTTCATCAAGGTTGATGGTGTAGACATTATTTTGTTTTAATTCAATCATAGTTATGTTATGGTTTGGTTTTTCAATAATACACACATTTGATTCAAATCTAACGATATAACCTTTATCGCATAATTGACTAACACTCAAGAGATTATGTTTCAATCCATCAACTAGTAAGACATCATCAATAGAAAATTTTAATTTGTTACCTATGGTTCCCTTGCCAATGATTTTGCCTTGGTTGTTGTCTCCAAAGGTGACGTACCTTTCTTATGTGCTAGTGAGCATAGAGAAATGAGATGGATCTCCAATCATATGTCTTGAGCATCCACTATCTAGATACCATCTCTTGCTCCTAGCTTGTGATGGTGTATGTTTCTACAACAAGGGATTATTTTTAGGTACCCATTTTCTTTTGGGTGCCTTAAAAACTTGTTCATCATATTGCATAGAATTGATCATGGTTCCTTTAGGAACCCAAATTAGTTTGTTCGGACTAATTTTCTTGAATGGACATTTATAAGTTTTATGTCCATATTTGTAACAAAAGTTGCAATTGCTTTGATGCCGAACATGTAAGACGGGGCCTTTAATGAAGGTGGTTGGATTTTGGTGAGGACTTCTCACAAATCCGATTCCACTTCTTTTAGGAACGTGACCCTTATTTGTAAGGATCATGTTCAAAGATTTGCTACCAACCTCGAATTTCTTCAAGGTGTCCTTAAGTAGCAAGTTCTCCTTTTGGAGAGATTCTAGATCATGCCATTTTATACATGGAGCTAAACTATCATGATATTCAGTTTTTAATTTATCGATATCACAAGTGAGACTATCATGCTCCTTTTTTAGTAATTTATATTTTCTACTAATTATCTTACATTCATCAAATAACTCATGGAAAGCATTTAACAATTCATGATAAGGTAAATCTGCATCAATTAAATCCGTTACCTCATCTCCGTTGGCCATTAGGGCATAATGAGCAACTTGCTCGGTGTTAGACTCCTCTTCTTCGGACGCACTTGAATCATCCCATGTTGCCTTGAGCGCCTTCTTCTCTGATGTTCTCTTTTTGGCTTGAGGACAATCGTTCTTGTAGTATCCCGGTTTTTTGCATTCATAGCAAATCACTTGGTCCTTCTTTTGTTCGAATTTATTTTTTGTATTATTTTTAAATTTGTTCTTTCTTAAATATTTTTTAAAATTTTGAGTCAAAAGTGCAATGTTATTGTCACTGTCCTCATCACTTGATGTTCCTTTCAAGTGGTCTTCTTGTGATTTGAGTGTCATATCCTTCCTGTTCTTTGGAAGGGGGTTCTCGAGCTCGTCATGAGCTTGACATGTCATTTCGTAGGTTATTAGAGACCCAATGAGTTATTCAAGAGGGAATGTTTTAAGGTCTTTGGCCTCTTGAATGGCCGTAACTTTTGGATCCCAACTTTTAGTGAGGGATCTTAAGATTTTAGTTACTAGTTCAAAGTTAGTAAAATCTTTACCAAGAGCTTTGAGTCCATTGATGACATCCGTAAACCGGGTGTACATGTCTCCAATGGACTCACTTGGTTTCATTCGAAAAAGTTCGTAAGAGTGCACAAGGATGTTGATTTTGGACTCTTTCACTCGGCTAGTGCCTTCATGAGTGACCTCAAGAGTTCTCCAAATATCAAAAGCCGAATCACAAATTGAAACCCGATTAAATTCATTTTTGTCTAGTGCACAAAATAGGGCATTCATAGCCTTTGCATTTAAAGCAAAAACCTTCTTCTCCGATTCATTCCATTCGCTCATCGAAAGAGAAGATTTTTGAAATCTGTTTTCAACAATACTCCAAAGCTCGAAATCCATAGAAATGAGGAAGATCCTCATCCGAGTCTTCCGATAAGTATAATCCGACCCATTAAACAAGGGTGGACGTGTGATAGAATGACCCTCATGCATGCTGGAGTAAGCCATCTCTCTTGGGTATTAAACCAAATATGAGAGTGAGCCTAGCTCTGATACCAATTGTTAGGATCGAAGCGGCACTAAGAGACGGGGGTGAATTAGTACAGCGGCTTAAAATGTTGGTTTCGACAAATCTTTCGTACGATAAAAATCGGAATCGAAAGTGCTTAACTTGAAAGCGTATTCGCAAAGTTGTGCAGCAAATGTAATGAGGAAATAAAGCAAGTAAGAGGGTTTGCAGTAATGTAAATAGCAGTAATGAAATGCAAACCAGAGATTACGTCGTTTTTAAAGTGGTTCGGTCAAGTGACCTACATCCACTTGCGAGGCCCCTCTTCGATGAGGCTCCCACCTTCCACTAGCAAATCTCTTGAAAGGGAAGGGTGAATACCCCTCTTACAACTTTTTACAAGCGGTTCACTCTCTTACAGATTTTCAGCAAGAAAGAAGGAGATGAACACTAGCAAATTGGAAACAAGACTAGCTAAGACTTTTCTAAGGCCTTTCTCTCAAACAATTGCTGCTCAAAAAGTTGTAATCTCAACTGAGATTTGAGGGGTATTTATAGGCCTCAAGAGGATTCAAATTTGGGCTCCAAAATTTGAATTCTCTTTGGGTTCCCAATGCTGGCAGTGCCACCGCCTGTCACTGTCAGACATTGACAGTGTTGGGCGGTGCCATCGCCTAGCTCTCGGGTGCTGGGCGGTGCCACCGCCAGACCCTTCGGTTCACTTGTTGGGCTTCAAATTTAGCCCAAACCAAGTCTAATTTTGGGCCCAGTTGGCCCCTAACCAGGATATAGGATTATCTCTTAATCCTAATCCTAATTACAAGTGAACTACATAACAAAACACATCCTAAGCAAGTTTTCAATCGCGAATGTCGAGTCTTGTTCTGGCGAGCTTTCCGACGAACTTCTTCCGACGGACTCCCAGCAAGCTCCCGAACTTGTGATGACTTTAACGAGTAGCCGAGCCTTCTCGGTGATCTCCGTGAACCTCCGAGGATCTCTTCGGCAAACTTCCGAAAATTTCGACAGGTTCCCGATTTCTTCTCGGTTGGATCCGGCAGCATCTCCGATGATTCTTCGGACTCTTAAACGTCCATCGAACTTGACTCCGGTATTCTTGCTTTGTGTTTTCTGGTTATCGTAGTTACTCCTGCACACTTAACTCAATAATATGGATTAGATCAATTAACCCATCAATTGGTTTTATCATCAAAATCCGAGATTCAACACCGACAATGCTACTTGGCGACCGTCACATCCCCAAAAAGGCCAAGTCACGAACACCCTGTTGTGGATCCTCGAGACGATGCCAAGCCCACGCAGCGACCCGAACCAACCAAGCACACTCGGGACGAGTCCCGTTGCACCACGATTGACTCGATAGGGTCATCAGGGTCAGGTCGGGATTACCAGAAGAGGAAAGTGAGCAGCTCATCAACCTACTAGTCGAAAACACCGACGTCTTCGCCTGGTCACTAGTAGACATGCCCGGGATCAACTGGGCGATCGCACAACACCACTTGAATATCAGTCCCCAAGCACGACCCATGAAGCAACGACCCAGAGCGCTGGCGTCTGACAATCAAAAGGCAATTGACGAGGAGATAGAGCGACTCCTGGTAGCGGGGTTCATCGCAGAAGCAAAATACCCACGATGGCTATCAAATGTAGTCATCGTTAAAAAGCCAAATGGAAGTTGGAGGATGTACATTAACTACACCGACCTAAATCGGGCATGCCCAAAGGACTGCTACCCACTACCAAGGATGTACCAACTAGTCAACTCAACTTCGGGGCACGAGCTCCTCACATTCCTAGATGCATTCTCTGGATATAACCAAATCCAGATGGCCCCCGAAGACTAGGAACATGTGACATTCATCACAATCCATGGAGTGTACTTCTACAAAGTCATACCGCTCGGTCTGAAGAACGCAAGGGCAACTTACCAAAGGATGATGAACAAGACATTCGCTTACCAGATCGACAGGAACATGGAAGTATACATCAAGGACATGATCGTCAAAAGCAAATCTGCCCGGACCTACCTTGCAGATCTCGCCGAGACATTCAGGACATTGCGAAAGTGTGGCATGCACTTAAACCCCGCTAAAATACGTTTTCAGGGTCAGCTCGGGAAAGTTCCTCGGATTCATAATCCACCAAAGGGGAATTGACGCCAACCCAGAAAAGGTTCAAGCTATCATTAACATGGAACCCCCCCAGTTGGTAAAAGAAGTCCAACGTCTAGCGAGGAGGCTCACCTCCTTGGCTCGGTTCCTATCTCGGTTTGGAGACAAGTGCCTCCCCTTTTTCCGAATCCTAAAAAACCCAAAGGACTTTGAATGGACCTCGGAGTGTCAATAGGCCTTTGGCATGCTGAAGGAGCTCCTGGCGTGCTTACCCCGACTGGCTATAGTCTCCCCGGGAGAGCCACTCAGCCTCCACCTCACAACCTCCGAGCATGCTGTCAGTTCCATCCTGAGCTGAGACAATTTTGGAGTACAACAACCGATCTACTATCTGAGCCACATCCTTAGCGGGCTAGAGGTAAGATATCAACTGGTGGAAAGACTGGCCTTAGCACTCATACAAACGACAAGAAAGTTAAGGCCCTACTTCCAGGCCCACCCTATCAAAGTAATAACCGACCAACCGTTGAGGCAAATATTGTCCAAGTTCAACGTGTCCGACGAATGCTCAAGTGGTTGGTCGAGCTCAGTAAGTTCGATATGCAATGTGTCCCGAGAACAGCCATCAAGGCTCAAGTCGTAGCCAACTTCATCTCAGAATTAACCCCCTCGGGCAACAGCAGTAACAAGCACACTGAGCAATGGTGGAACTTGCACGTCGACAACTCGGCGAACGCAAAGGGAGGCAGGGTCGATCTTGCCCTTGAAAGCCCGGACGGTCGGATAGTCAGGCATGCACCCTGCTTCGGTTTCAAAGCCACCAATAATGAGGCCGAATACGAAGTGCTCCTGTCGAGCCTCAAGTTGGCCCTTAAACTACAAGTCAAAGACGTCCGAGTTTTTACCAACTCACAACTAGTGGTCCGCCATATCAACAGAGACTACATGGCTTGGGACGCCACCATGACAAGGTATCTGTCGGAGGCAAAAAAACTCATTATTCGCTTCCGAGGCTTTGCCATAGCAAGGGTGCTACGGATGCAAAACACACAAGCTGACGCCTTGGCAAGACTCGTATCGAGCTTAGTATTAGGATCCTTTTTTCTGAGCTTTTGAATAATGTTTATTGAGTCTATTTAGTCCAATTGTTTATTGAGTCGGTTTGGTTCAGTTAGAGTCAAGTAGAGGTTTATTTAATATTTATTTATTATTAGAGTTCAAGTCTTGATGGACTCTGGGTGGAACTCTATAAATAGGGATGTAACTGCTTCTTTTCAGTAATCTATAAAAAATATTATTCTATCTTTTGACAAACCATAGGAGGTTGATCCCCTCGAAGTGATCAAGGAGGGCCGATCCCCTCGAAGTGATCAAGGTGGGTCGATCCCCTCGAAGCGATCAAGGAGGCCGATCCCCTCGAAGTGATCATTATCATCCCCATTTCTCCCCTTTCTTCGACGATAAGGCTTTAGGGTCTTATAATTTGGTATCAGAGCCTACGATAAGACCTTTAGGTATCATTTGGTATCAGAGCTGATAGGGGTAAAAACAGATTTGCTCAAGCACAGTAAGCTTCCCTATAAATACCCTTGCATGCTAAAGGAGAAGAGGAGGGGATACACACAACCCCTATGGGAACTCACTCAGACACAAAACACTCAGAGGCTCTTCTTCTGCCTCATCCACAATCCCCTCCACATCGCTAACTTGATCGTCGGAGGGGTCGGGCCGAGCTCCCGGCCCGACCTGTGTGCAGGTGCGAGACGGTGTCGCCTCTTCCCGAAGCTGCGGCGGAGCTGCCTCCCGACCCGAACCGCCGACCTGACCTGCCGAACCGACCTATCGACCCGAACCACCGTGCTCGGCCGCCGGGAGACCCCGAGGGACGCCGCCCGAGATCCCCGACATCCGGACCCCCGAACCGAGCCATGACGGCCCCGAGGCCACGGCTTAAAAAGTTACTTACCATAACATATTGGCGTTAAAAGGAGGGCCCGAATGTCGAGCGATCAGCAGATCCACTCCGGCGAACCCGCAGCCATGGGGTCGCGTCCAGTCATCACCCCGGAAGAACATCCCCTGCGTGATGAACCTCGAGACGAACGCCCTGCCACGACATCGGAGCGCTACTAGCGGTTGTTCAACGACCCAGGATGGTCGCCACCCGACGCCCCCGTCGTCCCGTCGCCTGTATCGCCCGAAGCCTTCCACGACCTCGCTCATCAAGTCCGAGCACTAGCGGGCGTGGTGCAATCTATCATCCCGCTCGTCCCTCAACCGGCACCCCCGCATATGACTCAGCCGCTACGGCAACAAGAGCCACCCTCTCGGGCCCACATGACGCCTCTGGAGCCTTCCGCTACTCCCCGGGTCAGACCGACCCCACTCGGGGACCCAGTAAGGACAAACCCGAGCGGCCGCCCAGAGCCCGAGGTAGTATCCCCGGATTCAACGGACTCCCTGCGAGCCTAGCTATGCTTTCTTTGGCAGCGGCTCAACGAACTAGAGAAGGAGTTTCGCAACTCGAAGATAGAGCTCGGGGTGGACACATACCGAGGATCTCCATTCGCACCAGAGATACGAGATCACGCGGTTCCCCCGAGCTTCCAACTCCCTTCTCTGGATGCATATGACGGCGCCACTGACCCAGCGGACCATGTCGCCACCTTCCGTGCCCAACTAGCGCTGTATCGAACGTCTGACGCTTTAATGTGCAGGGCGTTTCCCACGACCCTGAGGGGTCCAGCCCGCACATGGTACGGTGGCCTAGAGACTGGAACGATCAGTTCCTTCGACCAGCTCGCCAAGGACTTCGAGCTCCACTTCATAGCCCATGCCCGGCCAAAGCCCTCCGCGGCATAGCTCCTCAAACTCAAACAAAGAGAGGACAAGCCCCTCTCACATTTCGTGGATCGCTTTGCCACGCAAATCCGGAGCTTACCGGACACTCACCCCTCTGTGTTAGTGTAGGCGTTCATGGTAGGCTTGCGACCTTCCAGATTCTACTGGTCCCTCGTAGAGCGACCCCCCACCACAGTACCAGATATGCTCCAGCGAGCCAACCGGTACATCGCGGCAGAAGCTTGGGTGACCGCAAGGAAGAGGAGTGACTCTGGGCGACGGGCCCCGTAGCAGCGGTCAAGCTCCCGCGGTTGCTATCCGATGCAATCCTCGTGCAAGGAATCTAGCCCCTTCCTCAATCTCTTGCAAGCGAAGGCTCCATGTTTACCTAACCGCCTCTTGGCTCACGGTTAGCTTCGGTCTAACCCCCCTCTTTTTTGCATTCGCACGGCTCAATCGTAGACGGCCGAGTCCACCTCAGCGCGGCCTACCCGCCTGAGCCATGTCGCTCGGTCGTAGTCTGCCCGAGTCCACCTCAACGCGGCCTACCCGCCTGAGCCATGTCTCTCGGTCGCAGTCTGCCCGAGTCCACCTTAGTGCGGCCTACCCGCCTGAGCGATGTCCCTCGGCCGTAGCCTGCCTACGCCGAGCTTCCCGGCCATACACCGCCGAGTTCACCTCAGAGCGGCCTGCCCGCCTGAGCGGTGTCCCTCGGTCGCAGCCTGCCTACGTTGAGCTTCTCGGCCATACACTGCCGAGTTCACCTCAGCGCGGCCTACCTGCCTGAGTTGTCTCTAGGCTTTAGCCACCTCCCTCGGCCATACACTGCCGAGTTCACCTCAGCGCGGCCTACCCGCTTGAGTTGTCCCTCGGCCCTCCTCGGCCACAGTCGGTCCGAGACCTTTGCGCGGCCTGCCCGCCTAAGTAGCTCCTCGGCCACAGCCTGCCCGAGAGCTCCTCGGTCGCAGCCTGCCTAGCACCTCGGCCACACACTGTCGAGATCCACCTCGGTGCACCCTATCCGCCTGTGTCGTGCTGCTCGGTCGCATGGTGCCCGAAACCACGTCCGTGCGTCCTGCCCGCCTGCGTCATGCTACTCGATCGCATGGCCCTCGCGACCACGCCTGCGCGGTCTGCTCGCCTACGTCGTGCTCCTCGGCATCATGATGCCCGAGACCACACCTGCGCGGCCTGCCCGCCTGCATCGTGCTCCTCGTTCTCATCATCCCCGAGACACACCTGCGCGACCAGCCTGCCTGCGTCGTGCTCCTTGGTTCCGTGTTCCCGAGACACACCAGCGTGGCCAGCCCGCCTGCTACGTGCCCCTCGGCTCCATATGCTAGTCATATGTGCCCAGCAAGCCAATCACGTGAGTGATGACACGTGTGACTTGATACAGAATCTTTTTGCTTATTATATTTTGGCGTATATCACTTTATAACTATTACATAAATGCATATATATATTGTGATGTCCTTGGATTTGTGCAATGGGAATCGGATCGTGATGAGATCACGATAATGATATCGATTCTCCTTTAAACACATATCCTAAATAATCCCGGTCATAGGTTACTCGAGAGGGACATCGTGATAACCGGATAGACTAGTGTGCTGTATACCCGTCCATATGATAGATGCAGCTGGTCTCATAGCTGCTCGTGTAGGGACACTAGGGATACAATACAGGTGCTCATTGGAGAATGAGTTCACTGATTGATCCGCTTACGGAATGCTGGATGGTTGATGATGCCTTATTGTCAGACAGCGATTCCGTAGTCCTAGTGGTGTATCTGGTCCTTAGACTTGAGACACCAAGGATGTCCTGTATGAGTGCTCCACTCTTTGATACCAGACTTATAGGTTTGGCTATCCCAGATCTAGTACAGTTGGTCATTGGGAGTGGTAGTCGACCTTATAAGGGCTATTGAGTGTCGACAGAGGATCATCCACTCTCGGCGTCATGAGAGGAACATCCCATGTGTTCTTGCTCAGACAAATCCCTGGCCAAGGTCATTCGGGTTGAGAGAGAAAGAGTTCTCCGGGAGACTCCGATTAGAGCGAGACTTGAGTAGAAACCGTATGGGTCTGACAGCACCATGCTCGATATACGGTCTCTAGGATATTAGATGGATGAGGAACTATAAGTACATAGTAACTGAGGACAGACAGGTCCAATGGATTGGATTCCCCTGTATCGTCTGGGGACTACGGCGTAGTGGCCTAGTACGTCCGTAGTCGATGAGTCGAGTGAATTATTACAGAGATAATAAATCACTGAGTTAGAAGGAGTTCTGACAGGTATGACTCACGGCCAGCTCGATATTGGGCCTAGAGGGTCACACACATATGGTAGGCATTGCGATGAGTAGAGGTTCGGATATGAGATATCCGACGGAGCCCTTGTCTTATTGGATGCATATCCAATACCCACTAGGGAAGGACCCATTAGGGTTTGACACGAGATCTCTATAAATAGGAGGGATTCACTGCCTCATAGGCTAGAGTCTTTGCTTGCTCTTCCTATTCTCCTCTCCCTCTCCACCTCAGAGTAGGCCTGGAGTTTTGAGGAGCGTCGTCGCAACCCTGCTGTGTGGATCACCGCTAGAGAGGAGGACGCTTGACCTCCTTCACCCTCTCCTAAGGATCTGCAAGGAAACAGGGATATACGATCTCCCTAGGTAACACAATCTCTATACGCAGTTTTGTGTTTTGCAGATTTTTGCGCATCAATCTTCGCACGACGACGAACATCTTTTTGGGAATCGGGGATTTTTGTTTTTCTTGTTCTTCTGCTGCGCATATGATGTCGTCCCCCCATGATTTCCCAACAGTGGTATCAGAGCCAGGTTTTTCGTACAAATGATTGGTTTTGAACTGCGTGTGTTGTGTTTAGGAAGAATATTGACGTCAAAATCGTTGACGCAAAAGCGAGGAAGGGTAGCAACAGTTGCTGCCCTTGATCTGCATGCCTGCAGCCACCTGCAGCGGCAGCCGTAGCCAGGCAGCACAGCGCCGGCGCATCCGCAAGCGCTGTGCCTACAGCAGCCGACCGGCGGCCTGCTTGCAGCAGGCTTACTGTGGCGGGCCTGGCAACCCATGGGCAGAGGCGCCGTAGGGCAGCGGCGCCTACCGCCGTAGGGCAACGACGCGCGACGCTTGCCGCCGCTGCTGCCGCGGGCAAAACCCCCCCCACAGGGGTGGCCGCCCGGCGGGACAGCACTGCTTGCGGAGGCAGCGACGCCCGAAGGGGGAGCCCACCTGCAGCGACAGCGCCGCCAGTGAGCGTGCCGCCTGTAGGCGAGGGAGCGCCCTCGCCCCGCCGCACAGGCCGCCGCCGGCAGGGTGGCGGCGACGGCAGCAGCGAAAAAGGGGAAAGGGTATTAGGGTTTTCTGGGCAAAAGATAGTTTTGCCCCTCGGAATTTGAGAAATTCCAGTTTCTGTCTTTTATCCAAATTACGAAAATACCCTTAGGAATTGAGAAATTCCCTACATGTCCCTGATTTCAGAAAAATATTAATTAATTAAAAGGTTTAGTTGATTATTATTTTTATTATTATCTAGTAGTCCTACATGATGATGATTATTTATACATATGATGTATGATGTGTGGACGAATGATCATGGACCGTGTGATGTGTGTACTTGTGATTATTATTATTGAGGTCTGCGAACCTCCATTATATTTCTCGTTTATTGTCGGGCCTGCGTGCCTATGATTAAGTTGTAATCACATGAGGAGGCGCAGCGGGAGCGTGGATGCGATAGCGAGACCCACGAGACGAACGATCGTGATGCATGGAGATGCATCAAGATGTCGACGGAACCGACGAGGACGAGATGGACGATCACAGGGCATGGAGATGCACCGTTGCACACATAGATCTTGATATGAGTGATTAGGCCTACTGGCTCGGGCCTAATCATATTAGGTTGTGGTCCATGATCATCTGATGTGATTGCTTATACACATACTAGATATGTATATATATTTGCATGCGATGTAGATATATATTAAATATGTATATGTGTGACATGTCATATTAGGAGACCAAATTATAGAAACATCTCTCGATAATATTAAGTCGGTAAACGTGAGGCAATTAGATTGACCCACGTGGCCTTCCATCGTTATGAGTAGGAACCGATTCTCGGTGTAGGTTGAGTTGGTCGAGTCCCTCGAGACTCACCTATATCGCGATTCGCTATCTTGCTTACGACATAGAGATGTCACCGGTGACCTAAGGGCATGGTATGCTTGGTCGAGTCCCTCGAGGCTATATCATCAAATCAGACTCATCTTATAACAAAGGTGTTGACTTAACCGAGCATCATGGTTGGTCGAGTCCCTCGAGGCCATGGTGATTCGGAGGCCGAACAGGACGGGAATTACAAGGAGTTGTATTCGGCAAGAGTTGCCTACCTTTTAGGCTTAGTGTGATTTGTCGAGTCCCTCGAGGTTACACTAAGACGCTGATTGGATCCTGATCCCCACTAGAAGTCTGTCGGAGACTTCCGTTTCACGTGCTGAGGATGTCGCGTGACTCGTTAGTAAAATAGTGGGAGCATATTAAGATAGAAGTCCATATCTTGATAGTTTATTTCTTGCAAAATCTACATGTTATTCATTTCTGCTACATCTTTATTTTCAGAAAATGTCGCTTTCAAATCCCTTACGTGGCATACTTGATGTCAACCGCCTCACTGGTCCAAATTATACGGATTGGCTCCGTAACTTGAGAATTGTTCTCACAGGGGAGAAAATCATGTACGTCCTTGATACAGTGATGCCTACGCCCGAAGAAGGGGCAAGCGAGGATGAGATCGCTCGCTACGTGAAGTACATTGATGACTCCACTCTTGCTCAGTGCTATATGTTGGGCTCTATGACTTCAGAGTTACAGAGACAACATGAAAAGATGGATGCCAGATCCATTCTCCTACATGTCCGCAAATTGTTTGAGGAATAGGGAAGGACTCAACGATATGAGATATCCAAGAGCCTTTTCCGCGCTAGGATGATTGAGGGGACACCGGTTTAGAACCATGTCCTAAAGATGATTGAGTGGATAGAGAAACTCAGGTCTAGGAATGGTCCTAGAGGATAACTTGTGTGCGGACATTGTGCTTCAGTCCCTACCAGATTCCTTTTCACAGTTCATAATGAATTTTAATATGAATAAGCTTGAGGTGACTCTCCCAGAGCTCCTCAATATGTTGAGGGAGGCAAAGAGTACTATTAAGAAAGAGAAGCCAGTTCTCTACACTGGTGAGACTAGAAAGAAAAGGAAAGCAGAAAGGTCCCTTAAGAAGGGAAAGGGCAAGGGGAAACAAGGTAAAGCAAAGGTTGCTAAGAAAGACCCAGCAAAGGACAAAGGCCAGTGCTTCCACTATGGTAAAGATGGGCATTGGAAGAGAAACTGCAAAGAGTACCTTGTAGAAAGGGCGAAACAAAAGCTTGATGAAGCTTCAGGTACATTCATGATCAGTCTCCATTTGTCAGACTCTTATGATAACACATGGGTATTGGATACCGGTAGTGCTTATCATATATGCAATTCGTTGTAGGTTCTAGCAAGGCCTAGGAGACTAGAGAGAGGCGAGATGGACCTCAAGATGGGTAATGGAGTAAAAGTTGCTATATTAGCTATTGGCGAGGTCGCCCTACATCTACCTAATGGAGCTTTTATTACATTAGATGCATGTTATTTTGTTCCTTCTTTTATCAAAAACATTATCTCCATTTTATGTTTAACAGTTAGTGGATATAAATTTGTTTTTGAGAACAATGGTTGTTCGATATTATTAGATGATAAGATCATCACGAAAGGAACATTGCATAATGGTTTATTTATGTTAGACACCACTCCACATATCATGAATGTAAATGTGTCCAAAAGGAAACGAGATGAGTTGAACAATGCATACCTGTGGCATTGTAGGCTAGGTCACATCCATGAAAGAAGGATTCAAAAGTTGCTAAATGATGGATATCTAGATCCATTCGACTATGTGTCATATGCAACTTGTGAGCCTTGCATTCGTGGAAAACTGACCAAATCTCCATTTAGTAGAACTGGAGAGAGAGCCAATGAGTTGTTAGAACTCATATATAGTGATGTATGTGGACCCATGTCAACTCATGCCATTGGAGATTACTCATACTTCATTACATTTACTGATGATTTCTCAAGGTATGGATATGTGTACTTAATGAAGTACAAGTCCGAGGCCTTTGAGAAATTCAGAGAGTATAAGAATGAGGTGGAGAACCAGACTGGAAAGAGTATCAAAACTCTTCGATCAGATCGAGGAGGTGAATACTTAAGTACATAGTTTACTTAGTTCCTCAAGGACCATGGGATATTATCCCAATGGACACCTCCTTATACACCTCAGCTCAATGGTGTCTCTAAAAGGAGAAATCGTACATTATTAGATATGGTACGGTCCATGATGAGTTTCGCTAACCTACCCATCTCATTCTGGGGATATGCCCTAGAAACCGCAGCTTACCTTCTGAACAGAGTTCCAACTGAGTCGGTAGTGTCTACACCATATGAGATATGGAAAGGGAAGAAGCCTGATCTTAAGGTTGTTAAGATTTGGAGCTGCCTTGCCAATGTTAGAAGACACAACCCCGATAAGTTAGAATCAAGGACAGAGCGATGCAAATTTGTGGGATACCCCAAGGAAACTTGTGGGTATTATTTCTATCATCTCGAGGACTAAAAGGTCTTTGTAGCTAAGAGAGCAGTGTTCCTTGAGAAGGAACACATTCTTGACGGAGACAGTGGGAGAATGATAGAATTGAGCGAGGTTGGAGAACCAAGCTCAAGCACCACTCTACAGCCCGAGTCTGTTCAGGTACCTAATACACAAGTATCAACTTTACGCAGGTCTGATAGAGTATCCCATCCTCCTGAGAGATATGTGAGACATATTAGAGTAGAGGATGTAGAGGATATTGATCCTCAGACCTACGAGGAGGCTATTATGAGTATAGACTCCGGGAAGTGGCAAGAAGCCATGAATTATGAGATGGATTCTATGTACTCCAATAAGGTTTAGAACCTAGTTGATGCGCCCGAAGGTATTATACCCATCGGTTGCAAATGGATCTTTAAGAAAAAGATCGGAGTAGATGGAAAGGTAGAGACCTATAAAGCAAGGCTAGTGGCTAAAGGGTATCGTCAAAGGCAAAGTGTTGACTACGACGAAACTTTCTCACCCGTAGCAATGTTAAAATCCATCAGAATTCTATTGGCTATTGTAGCACACTATGATTATGAGATCAGGCAGATGGATGTGAAAACCGTATTCCTCAACGGGAACCTCGAGGAGAGGTGTATATGATGCAACCTAAGGGATTCGTGTCCAAGAACTGCCCAAATAAGGTGTGTATGTTGCTTAGATCCATTTATGGACTAAAGCAAGCTTCCCGAAGTTGGAACATAAGATTTGATGAGGCAATAAGATCTTATGACTTCGTTAAGAACGAGGATGAACCTTGTGTGTGCAAGAAGGTAAGTGGGAGCGCTATCACCTTTTTGGTGTTATATGTGGATGATATCCTCATCATTGGGAATGACGTAGAAATGCAATCCATAGTAAAGGCTTTGTTATCTAGACACTTCTCCATGAAGGACTTAGGGGAAGCATCCTATATTTTGGGGATTAGAATCTATAGAGATAGATCCAAGAGGATGCTTGGCTTGTCCTAGTCCAGGTACATAGAAACCATTGTCAAAAGGTTTGGTATGGAAAATTCCAAGAGAGGTCTCATACCGATGAGACATGGGATATCACTTTCTACGAGTATGTCCCCAAAGACTCCAGAAGAAAGGGCGAACATGGATATGATACCTTATGCCTCAGCAATAGGGTCTATCATGTATGCCATGCTATGTACTAGGTCTAATATACCGCATGCTCTGAGTGTCACGAGCAGGTATCAAGCGGATCCAGGCTTGGAGCACTGGAAAGCAGTAAAGTGTATCCTTATGTACTTGAGAAGGACTAAGGATCTTTTACTAGTATATGAAGGTAATAGCCTTAAGGTTGAAGGCTACACTGACTCAAGTTTTCAGTCTGATGTCGATGATAGCAAGTCGAATTCAGGGTATATGTACACCTTGAATGGAGGAGCAGTGTGCTGGAAGAGTTCCAAGCAAGATACCACTGCTGACTAGACCATAGAGGCGGAGTACATTGCTGCATTAGATATAGCAAAGGAGGGAGTCTGGGTGAAGATGTTCATCACAGATTTGGGAGTCGTGCCGGGTAGCAAGAAGTCGACTTCCTTATATTGCGACAACTATGGGGCGATTACTCAAATAAGGGAACCCGAGTCTCATCAGAAGTGTTCTGAGGAGGTTCCAGCTTATCAGAGAGATCGTAACCCGAGGAGATGTAGCAGTGGAAAGAGTTCCATCCGAAGATAACATTGCAGATCCACTGGCAAAGCCGTTGTCTCAGATTGTCTTTGATCGTCACAGGAGTCTGATGGGGATCAGACACATAGGTGATTGGATTTAGGTCAAGTGGGAGATTGCTAGTCATAGGTGCCTAGCAAGCCAATCACGTGAGTGATGGCACGTGTGACTTGATATCGAATCTTTTTGCTTATTATATTTTGGCGTATATCACTTTATAACTATTGCATAAATGCATATATATATTGTGATGTCCTTGGATTTGTGCAATGGGAATCAGATCGTGATGAGATCACGATAATGAGATCGATTCACCTTTAAACACATATCCTAAATAATCCCGGTCATAGGTTACTCAAGAGGGACATCGTGATAACCGGATAGACTAGTGTGCTATATACCCGTCCATATGATGGATGCAGTTGTTCTCATAGCTGCTCGTGTAGGGACACTAGGGATACAATACAGGTGCTCATTAGAGAATGAGTTCATTGATTGATCCGCTTACGGAATGCTGGATGGTTGATGATGCCTTATTGTCAGACAGCGATTCCGTAGTCCTAGTGGTGTATCTGGTCCTTAGACTTGAGACACCAAGGATATCCTGTATGAGTGCTCCACTCTTTGATACCAGACATATAGGTTTGGTTGTCCCAGATCTAGTACAGCTGGTCATTAGGAGTGGTAGTCGACCTTACGAGGGCTATTGAGTGTCGATAGAGGATCATCCACTCTCGGCGTCATGAGAGGAATATCCCATGTGTTCTTGCTCAGAAAAATCTCTAGCCAGGGTCATTCGGGTTGAGAGAGAAAGAGTTCTCCGGGAGAATCCGATTAGAGCGAGACTTGAGTAGAAACCGTATGGGTCTGACAGCACCATGCTCAATATACGGTCTCTAGGATATTAGATGGATGAGGGACTATAGGTACATGGTAACTGAGGACAGATAGGTCCAATGGATTGGATTCCCCTGTATCATCTGGGGACTACGGCGTAGTGGCCTAGTACGTCCGTAGTCGATGAGTCGAGTGAATTATTACAGAGATAATAATTCACTGAGTTAGAAGGAGTTCTGACAGGTATGACTCACGGCCAACTCGATATTGGGCCTAGAGGGTCACACACATATGGTAGGCATTGGGATGAGTAGAGGTTCGGATATGAGATATCTGACGAAGCCCTTGTCTTATTGGATGCAGATCCAATACCCACTAGGGAAGGACCCATTAGGGTTTGACACGGGATCTCTATAAATAGGAGGGATTCACATCCTCATAGGCTAGAGTCTTTGCTTGCCCTTCTTATTCTCCTCTCCCTCTCCACCTCAGAGTAGGCCTGGAGTTTTGAGGAGCGTCGTCGCAACCCTGCTGTGTGGATCACCGCTAGAGAGGAGGACGCTTGACCTCCTTCACCCTCTCCTAAGGATCTGCAAGGAAACAGGGATATACGATCTCCCTAGGTAACAAAATCTCTATACGCAGTTTTGTGTTTTGTGGATTTTTGCGCACCAATCTTCGCACGACGACGAACATCTTTTTGGGAATCGGGGATTTTTGTTTTTCTTGTTCTTCTGCTGCGCATATGATGTCACTCCCCCATGATTTCCCAACACCATACTCCCCGAGACACGCCTGCGCGGCCAGCCCGCCTGCGTTGTTATCCTCGGCTCTTCGGCTTAACGCCACTAGGGACACCTACGCGGCCAGCCCGCCTGCGTTGTGCTCCTCGGCTCTTCGGCTTAACGCCACCCGGGACACACCTGTGCGGTCAGCCCGCCTACGTTGTGCTCCTCGACTCTTCGGCTTTACGCCACCCGAGACCACGCCTGCCCGGCCAGCCCGCTTGCGTTGTGATCCTCGGCTCTTCGGCTTAACGCCACCCGAGACCACACCTGCGCGGCCAGCCCGCCTGCGTTGTGCTCCTCGGCCCTCGGCTGCACGCCACCCGAGACCACACTTGCGCGGCCAGCCCGCCTATATTGTGCTCCTCAGCCCTCGGCTGCACGCCACCCGAGACCACACCTGCGCGGCTAGCCCGCCTGTGTTGTGCTCCTCGGCCCTCGGTTTCACGCCACCCGAGACAACACCTGCGCGGTCAGCCCGCCTACGTCGTGCTCCTCGGCCCTCGACTGCACGCCGCCCGAGACCACACCTGCGTGGCCAGCCCGCCTGTGTCGTGCTCCTCGGCCCTCATCGGCTCCATGATCCCCGAGTCCAACTCCGATCGGCCGGCCCACATGCACCGTGCCCCTCGGATCCGCGTGGCCAGCCCACCAGAGGTCAGAAGCCATGCATTGGACATGCAAAAACCGACGCATAGCTCCTTTCGAGGGGGGGGGGGAATATGATAGGGGTAAAAACAGATTTGACGTAACACACCGGATTTGACGTAATACATCACGACGTCAGCCCCCCCTGGACGACACACTGCTCCAGGGGGCGAGCATTAAACATCAGCATAATGTGCACCCTCACTCACCGTACCCAGACGACCTCATCGTCTGACCCCGCACAACCGGCCGAGGCAAGGGAAGGCGTCGACTGAGGCTCGCCATACCTGCGGCAGCTCGGCCTTCCACGCAACGCCCACGACGACGACAGGCACCATCGGAGGTACGGCCCTGCCTCGACAGGGTGGCACATCAGGTAACATCAAACTCACCTATAAATACTCCCAAGCCCCAAGCAAACGGGGCAAGCACACAGCAGCACAACTTCACCCAAAAACTCCTCTCCCAATCACTGACTTGATCATCGGAGGGGTCAGGCCGAACCACCGACCCGACCTGTGTGTAGGTACTCGACTATAGCCGACCCAACCCGGCGTCACAGAGCCTTCCAGCCAGACCCCCCGTAATCGTCCGCCACAAGATCCCGGGGGGAGTCATGCCTGATCCCAACCGTTCGGACCCCTGAACCAGCCGCGTCGACCCCAAGGTCACGGCTAAAAAAGTTACTTACCATAACAAGAGCCTACGATAAGACTTTAGGGTCTTATCGTTTGGTATCAAAGGCTACGATAAGACTTTAGGGTCTTATCGTTTGGTATCAAAGCCTACGATAAGACTTTAGGGTCTTATCATTTGATATCAGAGCGGTGATCATTAGCGTTCTCGCTGTAGTATTGCCGTGGCAATCAAAAATAAAAAAATTGTGTGAGGAAGCGTGAAGCCGACAGTCACGAACACTGATTCTTCTAAACCAAGAAGGAACCTCTGCGTCGCCGCTGCCCTTTGCTACAGTTATCTTCAACTTTGGAAAAAAAAAAAAAAAGCAAGAGGAAGAAGAAGAAGCCGCTGCCACCCCTGCTTCCCCTGCCGGACCCCTGTTTCCGGCCAGCCCACCCGCCGCCGCTGCTGCCCAGCCGACAGCCACCACCGTCGCCGCTGCCCTTTCCCCCCCCCCCAGCCAGCGACCTCGCTGCCTGCATCTCGCTCGAGCGAGAAGGGCCGCGGCCGCCATTTCCCAGCCAGCGGACCACCCATTGCCGCTTCTACCGTCGGCGATGCTGCCCTAGCCGCACCGCCATCGCTGCCTTACCTCGGTTGCAGCTTCGGCCGAGCGATCTGTCGGCGTCGCTGTTTCTGTGGTGCGATAAAAACAGAGCAGCCGCCGGTCCCTCTGCTGCCGCAGGTGCCGGTTGCCTCTACCGCCGCCGCTGCTTCTCGGCCACTTCAACGCCACCCCTCTCCTTCGTTGCCGAGCCACCACCGCTGCCAGCCACCGTGCGACGACCGCCGCACGCCTCCCAGCCGCCGATCCTCCTTGCTCTGCATCCGTAGTGACAGAAACAGGGCAACTCACCGGTTGCCCTTGTTCCCAAACGCGACACCGCCGACTCCTCCTTCTCCACCGTCGCCACTGCTGCCCTGCCAGCGACGACGCCGCTCGCCGCCCAGCCTGCCACGACTGCTGCTGCCAGCCACCGCAGCCTTCACCTCAACCCCCTCGATCTGTACCGTTGCTGCAGCCCCCTTGCTATGCATCTTTGCCGCAGCCGCCGGTTGCCACCACTGCAGCCTCAACCCCGGCCTCTTCAACGCCACCTCCCTCTTGTTCTGCCTCCGCTGCTGTAGTTGTTGGCTAGCATCACCGCAGCCTCAACCCGGCTGCTCGGCGATTGCTTCCTTGGGTCACAGCAGTCACAACCGTCGCCTTTTAGCCTCGGCGCTCTCATCTCACACAGTGACAAAAACACAGGGTAGCAACTCTTCCTCCATCGCAGCCACCGCAGCGGCGAGTCCTTGCCGGCACTTCCCCCAACCACATCACCATCGCTGCCTCCCAGCCCTCAATAGCAGCGATCCCTCCACGCAGCGACTGCAACAAGCATCGTTGCCTCTCACCAGCGCCTCCTTCCGCAGTGTGACAGAAATAGAGCAACGCTGCCTTCCATCCGCGCCGTCGCAGCCATCGCAGCGGTGAGCCCTTGGCGGTGCTGCCCTAGCCGCACCACCATCGCTGCCTCCAAGCCCTCAGCAACAGCGATCCCTCTACGCAGTGACCGCAACAAGCATCACTGCTTCCCACGCGGCGACCGCAACTACAACCCTTCATTCTCATAGTGTTACCACCGACTGCGTCACAACAGCAGCACCGAATAGGGCAGTGATTGATGCCCTTGACTAACACCAAAAATAGGAGTTGAGATTACAGATTTGCAGTCTTACGAAATAGCCACCGATAACTCAGTGAAAGCACAAATGGAAGCATTGGAAATTAAAATTGAGAACCGGTTACAAGAAGTACTTAATGATTTCAAAAAGGACTTACTGTGGAGCCTTAGTAAATTTCAACAAGGTGGGAGCTCAAGTTCTATGTTGCACAGATCTGAAAATACAAGAAAAAGGCCCCAAGATTGTGATGCAAACTACTTACACATGAAGGTGGAATTTCCGAGATGGAAAGATGGAGATCTGACCAGTTGGATCTCTAGGGCAGAAAATTTTTTCTATTTTCACAAAACTCCAGAAGAATCCAAGGTGGAAATAGCCTCAATCCAGCTCGATGGAGATGCACTCCAGTGGTACGATTGGTATGAAACTGTTTACGGAGTTCCTTCGTGGGAGAAGTTCAAAAGAGGGCTTCTTGTTCGATTTGGCCCATCCGAGTATGAGAATGTTAATGGCCAGCTCGCCAAAATTCATCAAGCTTCTACAGTGTTAGAATATCATAGTAGGTTTGAAAGATTATCAAATCAAGCTAGAGATTGGTCGAACCGACAACTTCTGGATACATTTATTGAAGGGCTTATTCCAGAGATCCGGTGTGAAGTTAAGGCTCGTCAACCCCGTACTATGATAGCTGCGATCTCATTTGCAAATCTACATGAGAAAAAAATTAGCAAGGAAAGATCAGCAAGGGGTTTATATTATGATAAAAAATGGAGTATGGAGCACCGATGTAAACAAGGGCAACTTTTGATGATTGAGCCAATTAGAGAGGAACCGAAAGCTAAGAATGTGGACTCCGTCATGAAGGTATAAATTCTAATGAAGATGTTGGACCCACCATACATACAATGCATGCATTAGCCGACTACTCTAACCCGCAAACTATGGAAGTTGGCAAAACTTTGGAACATCAGCCTGTTATAGTTTTGATTGATACCGATAGCACTAACAATTTTATCAACAGTGAGACCGTTGACCGATTGGCCCACCATTTTGAAGACTATGACAGATTCGAAGTAAAGATCGTTGATGGACGAATTTTCACTTGTGATAGCAAAGGTTCAAAGATAAAATTGATTATACAGGGCCAGAAGTTTCATGCAACGATTACTACACTAAAAAATCGACCTGTTGCTTACACTATCAAAAAGTGGATACAATACTTACTTGATCAACGAGTTGTGATGCGTTGCAGATAGTCTATGGCTAAAGTGCTGAAAGAGAAGCTCCATGAGATTGATGCTGCTCAGCCTTGAAGACAAGGCTGATTTAAAGAGGGAGGAACTGTTAGGACCCTTTTTTCTGAGCTTTTGAATAATGTTTATTAAGTCTGTTTAGTCCAATTGTTTATTGAGTCGGTTTGGTTCAGTTAGAGTCAAGTAGAGGTTTATTTAATATTTATTTATTATTAGAGTTCAAGTCCTAATGGACTCTGGGTGGAACTCTATAAATAGGGATGTAATCGCTTCTTTTCAGTAATCTATGAAAAATATTATTCTGTCTTTTGACAAACCATAGGAGGCTGATCCCCTCGAAGTGATCAAGGAAGGCCGATCCCCTCGAAGTGATCAAGGAGGGTCGATCCCCTCGAAGCGATCAAGGAGGCCGATCCCCTCGAAGTGATCATTATCATCCCCATTTCTCCCCTTTCTTCGACGATAAGGCTTTAGGTTCTTATAATTTGGTATCAGAGCCTACGATAAAGACCTTTAGGGTCTTATCATTTGGTATCAGAGCCTACGATAAGACTTTAGGGTCTTATCATTTGGTATCAGAGCCTACGATAAGACTTTAGGGTCTTATCACTTAGACATCGAACCGTCACCTGAGGTCGAACAACTTCCTCACCAAAATATTATGGGCAAAGAGGTGGCCACCATGGAGGAGCCCCCGACCTAGGTCGAAGAGGTCCTCCACTACAAAAAAGATGGGATGCTACCGACGGACAGGATGGCCTCCCGAAGACTCCATCGCACACAGGCGTGGTATTGTGAGATGAACAACCAGCTTTATTGGAGGTCATTCACCCAGTCGCTCCTACGCTATCTAAACCCGATGAAAGCCCAAATAGTGTTAGCTGAGGTCCACGAGGGAATCTGCGAGGAACATATTAGCGGGCGGAACCTAGCCTTTAAAATCCTTCGACAAGGATACAATTGACCGACCATGTGCCGAGACGCTATGGCCTACGTATAGCGGTGCGTACAGTGTCAAAAGCATGCGAGGGCGCATCATCACCCCGCGGTTCCCTTGACCCCCCTAGACAGCACTTGGCCTTTCATGCAATAGGGAATGGACCTCCTCGTCCCCTTCCCACCGGCCTTGGGATAGAGAAAATTCCTCATCGTTGGAGTGGATTACTTTACCAAGTGGTTGGAGATCGAGCCGCTAGCATCCATCACCAAAAAGCAAGTAGAAGGGTTCGTATGGAGAAACATCATCACTCGGTTCCGCATCCCTAAAGTCATCATCACCGACAATGGCACTCAATTCAACAATGAAAGATTCAAAATATTTTGCTCGAATTATGGAATACAGCTGAGGTTCAGCTCGGTAGCCCACCGATAGACCAACGGCCTAGCCGAGGTAACTAACCGGGCGATAGTCGATGGTTTGAAGAAGAGGGTCACGAGAGTTCAAGGCACTTGGGTAGAAGAGCTTCCGAGCATATTATGGGCCTACCGAACAACACCGATGGCCACCATGGGAGAGTCACCTTTCAGCTTGACATTTGGCGTCGAGGTAGTGCTTCCACCCGAGGTAGTTTTTCCGACCCCCCTAGGTCGAGAACTTCGACGGTGCCACTTCGGAAAGTGGGCCTCATGCTAGCTTGGATCTCGTCGAGGAACGGAGAGCCGATGCGCATATCCATGCCCTCTCTTATAAAAATGCCATCACAAGACTCTACAATCAAAGAGTGCGCCCTCGGCTGATCAGACTTGGTGACTTGGTCTTACGAAAGGCCGAAGTCAGTGACCCCACGCACTCCCGAGGCAAGTTAGCTTCAAGATGGGAAGGTCTCTACCGAGTAACTACGATAATCCGAGATAGCACTTATCACTTGACAACACAAGAAGGGCAATCGATACCCAGAACGTGGCACATATCGAATCTAAAGAAGTTTTACGTCTGAAAGGATTGTCGGGCAAAAGCCCCGCCAATGATCAAAGAAGAAAAGACACGCAAGAATAACGAGGAAATTTTTCATTGATAAGGACCCTTTTACATCGCCTGGTTGGTCGCAGCATACAAAATGAAATGGCTGCAAGTAACCACCAAAATGGAAAGAAGAGTGACGCCGCTCAAGCCCCCAGGGAATCCACGGAGTCATCAAAAGGAACCACCATAGGCATCTCGACATCTTCATCCTCGGGGTGACAAAAACAAGGATCGACGTTGATGAGGATAGTAATTATGATAAGACTCAGCTGACGTCAGATGATGCCTCACGCAACAGCACCTGGTCAATGCAGACCGGAACGTCGACCGAGGCACATTAACATCCTACCAAAGCTCAATTCTTCACACCACGCCAACACAAAGTCAGACACTACCAGCCTACCCCCTGCAAGCGGGTAGCTCAAGAAGCAGTAAGCTTCCCTATAAATACCCTCTCGTTCATCAAAAAGAGGGGAGGAGAGACAGACACACAAAAACACTTCTTCATATGAAACCCCCTCCACATCGGCTAACTTGATCATCGGACGGGTCAGGCCGAGCGCCTCGGCCCGACCTTTGTGCAGGTGCGAAGCTAAAGGCCCCCTCCGGACGCGCAAGCGAGGAGTTCCTACCCAGAGGAGATGGCTACACCGTCCCGATCGGACACTGCTCCCGATCGCCTCAGTGGGCTCGAGGAACACCCTAGGGAGGTCCCCGTCGTCCGGACCCGAACCGAACCGCGTCGGCCCCGAGGCCACAGCTCAAAGTTGTTTCCCACAATAGATTGGTGCTAGAAGAAGGGCCCGAAATGTCGGGTGACAACCCGAGCGGCTCAGATGAGCCCACGGCTAAGAGGTCACACCCGACCGAAGCCTCAAGGGAACCTCCCCCGCACGGAGACCATCATGACAAACACACCGCCACGACCTCCGGACGATATTGGCGAATATTCAACGACCCGGGCTTGCCGCCACCTGACGGCGCCCCAGCCGACTCAACGCCCGTGTCGTCCGAGGCCTTTCAGGACCTCGCTCTTCAAGTCCGAGCCCTGATGGAAATGGTGCAAACCATTATCTCGCTCATTTCTCATCCGGCACACCCGCCTGCGATCGAATCACTGCGACAACGCAAGGCACCCGTTCGGGCCCACATGATGCTTCCAGAGCCCCCCACTTCGTCTCGGATCCGATCGGCCCCACTCGGGGATCCAATGATGGCAAACCCGAGCGGTTGCCCGGAACCCGAGGCACTCTCTTCAGACTCCCTGTGGGCCTAGTTGCGCTTCGTCAACCAGCGACTCGACGAGGTGCAGAAAGGGGTTCGCATGTCCAAGGGAGAGCTCGGGGAGGACACACACCAAGAGTCTCCCTTCATGCCCGAGATACGGGATCTGACAATCCCCCCAAACTTCCAGCTCCCCTCTTTGGACGCTTACGATGGCTCCACCGACCCGGCGGACCACGTAGCCACTTTTCGCGCCCAAATGGTGCTATACGAAACCTCTGATGCCCTGATGTGCAGAGCGTTTCCTACCACTCTGAGAGGGCCGGCCCACGCGTGGTATGGCGGCTTGAAGACCGGAACGATTGCTTCCTTCGACCAGCTCGCCAATGACTTTGAGCTCCACTTCGTAGTCTATGCATGGCCAAGGCCCTCCATGGCATTGCTCCTCGGACTCAAACAAAGAGAGGATGAGCCCCTCTCACATTTTGTGGATCGCTTTGCCACGCAAATCTGGGGTTTGCCGGACACTCACCCTTCTCTGTTGGTATAGGCATTTATAATAGGCCTGCGACCTTCTAGATTCCTCTGGTCCCTCGTGGAACGACCCCTCACCACGGTGCCAGAGATGCTCTAGCGGGCTAACCAGTACATCGCGGTGGAAGCCTGGGCGACCATAAGGAGAAGGGATGACTTTCGGCAGCGGGCTCCATAGAAGGGGTCAAGCACCCGCGACGGCTATCTGATGTAGTCCTCGTAAAAAGGAAATTTAGGCCCTGCCTCAGTCTCTTCCGAGCGAAGGTTTAGTATCTACCTGACTACCTCCCGGCTCACGGTTAGCCCCAGCCTAAATCCTTCTGAATCTACATGGCTCGGCCGAAGTCTGCCGAGTCCACCTCAGCATGGCCTGCCCGCCTGAGCCGTGTCCCTCGGCCGTAGACTGCCAAGCCCCCCTTAGGGCGGCCTGTTGCCCGAGACCACGCCTACGCGGTCTGCCCGCCTACGTCGTGCTACTCGGCCGCATGATGCCCGAGACCACACCTACGTGGCCAGCCCGCCTGCGTCGTGCTCCTCGACTCCATGTCCCGAGACACACCTACACGTCCAGCACGACGCAACATGTGTCATGCTCCTCGGCTCCATGCTTTCTGAGGCACACCTATGCGGCCAGCCCGCCTGCGTCGTGCTCCTTGGCTCCTCGGCTCCATGCCCCGAGACACACCTACGCGGCCAGCCCGCCTACGTCGTGCTCCTCGGCTCCTTGGCCCCATGACCCAAGACACGCCTGCGCGTCCAGCCCGCCTGCGTCGTGCTCCCCAGCTCCTCGGCTCCATGCTCTCCGAGACACACCTACGTGGCCAGCCCGCTTGGGTCGTGCTCCTCGGCTCCTCGAACCCGAGACACGCCTGCGCGGCCAGCCTGCCTGCGTCGTGCTCCTTGGCTCCATGCCCCGAGACTCACTTGCGTAGCCAGCCCGCCTGCGTCGTGCTCCTCGGCTCCTCGGCCCCATGACCCGAGACACGCCTGCGCATCCAGCCCGCCTATGTCGTGCTCCTCGGCTCCTTGACTCCATGCTCTCCGAGACACACCTACGCGGCCAGCCCGCCTACCTCGTGCTCGTCGGCTCTATGCTCCCTAAGACCGTGTCTATGCGGCCAGCCCACCTGAAAGCTGAACCCATGCCTCGGACTCACGTTACAATGACCGATGTATAGCTTCTTTTCGGGGGGGAATATGATGAGGATAGTAATTATGATAAGACTCGGCTGACGTCAGATGACGCCTCACGCAACAGCACCTGGTCAATGCAGACCGGAACGCCGACCGAGGCACATTAACATCCTGCCAAAGCTCAATTCTTCATGCCACGCCAACACAAAGTCAGACGCTACCACCTGCCCCCTACAAGCGGGCAGCTCAGAAAGCAGTAAGCTTCCTTATAAATACCCTCTCGTTCATCAGAAAGAGGGGAGGAGGGACAGACACACAAAAACACTTCTTCATATGAAACCCCCTCCACATCGGCTAACTTAATCGTCGGAGGGGTTGGATCGAGCGCCTCGGCCCGACCTTTGTGCAGGTGCGAAGCCGAAGGTCCCCTCCGGATGCGCAGGCGAGGAGTTCCTGGCCAGAGGAGACGGCTACACCGTCCCGATCGGACACCGCACCCAACCGCCTCAGCGGGCTCGAGGAATGCCCCAAGGAGGTCCCCGTCGTCCGGACCCGAACCGAGCCGCGTCAGCCCCGAGGCCACGGCTCAAAGTTGTTTCCCACAACAGATGTCAAAATAGAGGTCAGGAAACCGAGCTCGAAACTGTGACACCGCGACTCAGTATCCGTACTCATACGACACTTGTCCTGACCGTTGCAGCCCAAGCTGAAACCCGAGGGACTCCTTGTACTCTTCAATCACCCTTTTGGTCTTAGCAGGAGTCGTTCGAGTTTCCTCCGCCAAAGCTTCCTCGGCCTTCATCGCCGATAGACGGGCCTCCTCCAAGCTCTAAGACAGGCCCAGCAGTTCGCTCTCCATCAAGCAGACCCGTCCGCAAGACTCCTTCAGCTGCTTCCGAAGACTCGCTTGTTGTTGCCCGGCACCCTCAAGCTTCGATTTCGGCCGCACAACCTCACCCTCCAGGTCGACGGCCCGCTGCTCGGCGACCGCTACCGCCTCCGATCCTGCCCCGGCCTTCAACTCCTCGACCTGGCCGCGGAGCTCAGCGTTCCTGTCCCCTAAGCTACTGATTATCCGGCCAACATCCTAGACACGATCCACTAGCGTCGTATAGTAGTGCAGGTTCTGTGTAGAAAATCGACCTAGCAATAAGAAAAGGAGGTCAGACAAGGGCCGAAGCAAAGAGAGAGAACTACTGTCATACCCAGACCAGGGACTTGGCAGCCTTCTCGATCAACACCTCGGAAGGTGAGCCATACATATGCCTGGCGATGTCTGGAATGAGAGCACCTCGGGCATAAGTCACGGACGTCGCACCGTCCGTCCAGACCCGGTCGCTAAGGGTGAGACCGGACCACCGTGCCACCAGAGGGTCAGACGCCTCGCCCTCAGCCATCCCACCCACAGAGAGAACCTGGAAGGGCTCATCCTTGGAATGGGCTTGGGTGCGGTAGAGATCTCGCACCATGGCCAGACGTGCCCCTTTGCCCGACTCTGACTTCCCGACTCATTCCTTACCTTGTGAGCCCTCAGTGATCTCCGTCGGGGCAGGGTCCCGGGGCTGCCCCCCCGGGCTACTACAAGCGCCACCAGTGACCTCTCGAGCTACGGTTGGCATAGACATCTTCGGCATAGCGGTCTTTGGCCTCTTGCACGGGCGATTGGACTCTGAACCCCCTGATCGGCTCAGATCTCCTACGGGCTGCGTAGCGGGAGGATCAGATTGGGGAGCTGTAGAAGCACGAGGCATCCCCCGCAGTTTCCTGAGGTCAATGGTATCTGCCCAAAAATAAGAGAGTCAGTAATGAGTAACGATGCTGAGGTAACTAGTAAAAGGGTATTGGCCTGAGCCGTCCCCGGAGCACCGGACTAAGGCCGACCTTGATCAACCACTCCTCGGTCATGTCCCTAATGGCTCGCGAGGTGACGAGAATCCCCTTCAGCTGCTCTAACTACTCGCGTTCATTGTTAGACAACTCGAGATAGCTGTTGTTGATTATCTGAGCTGACCATCTAAGGCCAAATCCCCACCCCCGACTGCAACTGATGAAGAAAAAGTGGCTCTTCCACCCTTTGTTGTTAGAAGGCGCCCCGCTCACCCTAAAACCCCCACTAGAGGATAAGAAATAGCCGCCCAGTCCCTTCGACAAGTGGAAGCAGGACATAAAAAGAGAAAGGGTTGGGGTGATATCTGCCCCCCCAACACTCCCCAAGGAAGGCCACCATATACCTCCAAGAATTGGGGGCCATCTGCGATGGCGAAATACGCCACCAGGAGAGGTAGGCCTCAATCAACGGATGCAAAGGAAACCTAAGCGTAGCCTCGAGGACATCAAGGGTCAACCCGAACCCGCTCGGAAACAGGTCGTAGGCCCTTTGCCCGAACCGAGGAGCGTGCAGCTCATACTCGCTTGGGATACTATAGCATTCCCGAACGCGACCAAACCTCTCCGCGGTCACAACCGAGTCGGAATCATGCTGGGACTTCATGACCTCTAGAGCCTAAACTGTTCTCTCACTCACGGGGGACGTCCCCGATGAGGGACTGCTAGAAGTCGACACTACCGCCTCAGACATTAACCTAACAGAGGAAGAGGAGGAAGAGGAAGAAGAGGAAGAGGAGGTGGACATCTCGACTGACTTGAGGTGTCTACTGACCACGGAAAAGATGAAGAGCGAGAACCCGAAGCACAAGAATGAACTCAGTTGAAAACTGTTGAATCTCGTATTTTGATGATGAAACCAATTGATAATTGTGTTTATGTCTTAATCTGCGTTTTGAGTGACGCAGGATGCTTCGATCAGGATGATACAATTAAAGCAGAAAAAATCATGTTGTGCTAGAGGAACATGTCAGAAGATTGGACGTTGGGCCGGTAGATCGATCGATGTATCAACAGAAGGCTTCGGGTCGTGGACTCGGGCATCAGGCCAAGAAGAGCGGGTATTGCGCCAAGGATATCGGAGATGCGGAGTCAACTTGCCAATTGGGCAATAGGACGCAAGAGAGGACGATGCGCCGAAGAATCGGACGAAGCGTCGAGGGACCAATGACTATTGGGAAATCTTGGGGGCGACATCATATGCGCAGCGGAAGAACAAGAAAACAAAATCCCCGATTCCCAAAGGGATGTTCATCGTCGTGCAAAGATTGGTATGCAAAATCCGCGAAACTTAAAACTACGTATAGAGTAGATTGTGTTACCTAGGGAGATCGTATATCCCTGTTTCCTTGCAGATCCTTAGGAGAGGGTGAAGGAGGTCAAGCGTCCTCCTCTCTAGCGGTGATCCACACAGCAGGGTTGCAACGACGCTCCTCAAAACTCCAAGCCTGCTCTGAGGTGGAGAGGGAGAGGAGAATAAGAAAAGCAAGCAAAGGCTCTAGCCTATGAGGCTCTGAATCCCTCCTATTTATAGAGGTCCCCTGTCAAACCCTAATGGGTCCTCCCCTAGTGGGTATTGGATCTGCATCCAATAAGACAAGGGCTCCGTCGGATATCTCATATCCGAACCTCTACTCATCACAATGCCTACCATATATGTGTGACCCTCTAGGCCCAATATCGAGCTGGTCGTGAGTCATACCTGTCAGAACTCCTTCTAACTCAGTGAATTATTATCTCTGTAATAATTCACTTGACTAATCGACTACGAACGTACTAGGCCACTACGCCGTAGTCCCCAAACGATACAGGGGAATCCAATCCATTGGACCTGTCTGTCCTCAGTTACCGTGTACCTATAGTCTCTCATCTTTCTAATATCCCAAAGACCGTATATCGAGCATGGTGTTGTCAGACCCATACGGTTTCTACTCGAGTCTCACTCTAATCGGATTCTCCCGGAGAATTCTTTCTCTCTCAACCCGAATGACCCTGGCTAGGGATTTGTCTAAGCAAGAACATATGAGATATTCCTCTCATGACACCGAGAGTGGATGATCCTCTATCGACACTCAATAGCCCTCGTAAGGTCGACTACCACTCCCAATGACCAGCTGTACTAGATCTGGGATAGCCAAACTTATAAATCTAGTATCAAAGAGTGGAGCACTCATACAGGACATCCTTGGTATCTCAAGTCTAAGGACCAAATACACCATTAGGACTACAGAATCGTTGTCTGATAATAAGGCATCATCAACCATCCAGCATTCCGTAAGCGGATCAATCAGTGAACTCATTCTCCAAAGAGTACCTGTACTATATCCCTAGTGTCCCTACACGAGCAGCTATGAGATCAGCTGCATCCATCATATGGATGGGTATACAGCACACCAGTCTGTCCGTTTATCACGATGTCCCTCTCGAGTAACCTATGACCAGGATTATTTAGGATATGTGTTTAAATGTGAATCGATCTCATTATCGTGATCTCATCACGATCCGATTCCCATTGCACAAATCCAAGGACATCACAATATATATATGCATTTATCCAATAGTTATAAAGTGATATACACCAAAATATAATAAGCAAAAAGATTCTGTATCAAGTCACACGTGCCATCACTCACGTGATTGGCTTGCTTGGCACCTATGACTAGCAATCTCCTACTTGACCTAAAGCCAATCACTTATGTGTCTGATCCCCATCAGACCCCTGTGACGCTCAAAGACAATCTGAGACAACGGCTTTGTCAGTGGATCTGCAATGTTATCTTCGGATGGAACTCTTTCCACTACTACATCTCCTCGGGTTACGATCTCTCTGATAAGGTGGAACCTCCTTAGTGTTAGGATCGGAGCGGCACTAAGAGGGGGGGTGAATTAGTGTAGCGGAAAAAACGTCGGTTTTGACAAATTTTTCGTATGATAAAAATCGAACTCGGAAGTGCTTAACTTGAAGGCGTATTCGCAAAGTTGTGCAGCAAAGGTAATGAGGAAATAAAGCAAGTAAGAAGGTTTGCAATAATGTAAATAACAGTAATGAAATGCAAACCAGAGATTACACCGATTTTAAAGTGGTTCGGTCAAATGACCTACATCAACTTGTGAGGCCCCTCTTCGATGAGGCTCCCACCTTCCACTAGCAAATCTCTTGAAGGGGAAGGGTAAATACCCCTCTTACAACTTTTTACAAGCGGTTCACTCTCTTACAGATTTTCAGCAAGAAAGAAGTAGGTGAACACTAGCAAATTGAAAACAAGACTAGATAAGACTTTTCTAAGACCTTTCTCTCAATCAATTGCTTCTCAAAAAGTTGTAATCTCAGCTAAGATTTGAGGGATATTTATAGGCCTCAAGAGGATTCAAATTTGGGCTCCAAAATTTGAATTCTCTTTGGTTTCCGATGCTGGCGGTGCCACCGCCTGTCAGTGTCTGACACTGACAGTGGACTGGCGGTGCCACCTCCAGACTCTCCGGTTCATTGGTTTGGCTTTAAATTTAGCCCAAACCAAGTCTAATTTTGGGCTCAATTGACCCCTAACCAGGATATAGGATTATCTCTTAATCTTAATCCTAATTACATGTGAACTACATAACAAAAAACATCCTAAGCAAGTTTTCAACCGCGAACGTCGAGTCTTGTTCCGGCGAGCTTTCCGACGAACTTCTTCCGACGGACTCCCAGCAAGCTCCCGATCTTGTGATGACTTTAACGAGTAGCCGAGCCTTCTCGGTGATCTCCGTGAACCTCCGACGATCTCTTCGACGAACTTCCGAAAATTCCGACAGGTTCCCGATTTCTTCTCGGTTGGTTCCGGCAACATCTCCGACGATTCTTCGGTCTCTTAAACGTCCATCGAACTTGACTCCGGTATTCTTGCTTTGTGTTTTCTGGTTATCGTAGTTAATCCTGCATACTTAACTCAATAATATGGATTAGATCAATTAACCCATCAATTGATTTTATCATCAAAATCCGAGATTCAACAATCTCCCCCTTTTTGATGATGACAATCAATTGATGACGGAGTTAAACATAACTCCCCCTATCTATATGCCATATTATGAGAAGATGAAAACACTTGAATTCCATCCATTGAATTCAAGCTTAAACCGATAAGTTCTAACCGTAGAACTTATCGTTATTCTCATTAAGCAATAGTAAATATGAAACTTTGATGAAAACTTTACGAAAAATCCATTTAAACAAGTTTATTCTTAGGGACAATTTAACATACCTAATTCCCTTCTAATGAATTCAAATTGGTCTTCATTCAAAGCTTTTGTAAATATATCTGATTGATGCTTTGTGTCAATGAATTCTAGAACAACATTATTGTTAAGGACATGATCGCGTATGAAATGATGCCTAACGACTATGTGTTTAGTTCTAGAGTGCTGAATTGGATTTTTGGTGAGGCATATGGCACTAGTATTATCACATTTTATGGGAACGTTTTTGAAGTGAATTCCATACTCTTCTAATGTATTTTTCATCCAAACAACTTGTGCACAGCATGCACTTGTAGCAATGTATTCGGCTTCCACCGTAGATAGTGCAACTGAATTTTGTTTCTTGGAAGTCCAAGAAACAAATGCATGTCCTAAAAATTAGCATATTCCGAATGTACTTTTTCTATCTATCCTGCATCCGCCAAAATCGACATCTGCATAAGCTATTAAATCGAATTTTTTAGATTTTGGATACCACAATCCTAAATTTGGAGTTCCTTTAAGATACCTAAATATTCTTTTAACACTCTTAAGATGAGATAATTTAGGATTAGATTGAAACATAGCGCAAAGTCCTACATTAAACATAATATCCGGTCTAGTCGCGGTGAGGTAGAGTAAACTACCTATCATTCCCCTATATGTTTTTTGATCGAAATTTTCACTATTTTCATCCATATCTAACTTAGTCAAAGTACTCATAGGGGTGCTTATTGCTTTTGAATTATCCATGTTAAATCGTTTTAACAATTCTAATGTATATTTAGATTGGTTAAGAAATATGTAATCACTAAGTTGTTTGATTTGTAATCCTAAAAAGAAAGTTAATTCACCCATTAAACTCATTTCAAATTCATGACTCATACATTTGGCAAATGATTCACATAGTGATTCATCCAAGGAGCCAAAAATAATATCGTCAACATAAATTTGCACAATAAGAAAGTTATTTTCAAAATGTTTAATAAACAATGTAGTATCAACCTTGTCTTCGGTAAAATTATTTAAAATAAGAAAGGAACTAAGCCTTTCATACCAAGCTCTAGGAGCTTGTTTCAAGCCATAAAGAGCCTTAGTCAATTTAAATACATGATTAGGAAGAAGAGAATTTTTAAATCTGGGAGGTTGTTCGACATATACTTCTTCGGAAATAAAACCATTCAAGAAAGCACTTTTGACATCCATTTGAAACAATTTAAAATTATTACTACTAGCATAGGCAAGGAGCATCCTTATGGCTTCTAATCGAGCCACGGGAGCGAAGGTTTCTTCATAATCGATACCTTCTTCTTGGTTGAAACCTTTGGCCACTAATCTAGCCTTATTTCTAACCACGATACCATTTTCGTCTTGCTTGTTTATAAAGGCCCAATTAGTACCAATGACTAAATAGTCACTAGGTTTAGGAACAAGCTTCCATACCTTATTCCTCTCAAATTGATTCAATTCCTCCTGCATTGCAATGACCCAAAAATAATCTTTTTTAGCCTCGTTAATGCATTTAGGTTCGATTTGAGAAATGAAGGCGGCATTAGCACAAAAATTCTTGAAAGAGGAACGAGTTTGAACCTCTTTTAATGTATCTCCTATAATTAGCTCCTTTGGATGAGCATCTATATACTTCCATTCCTTGGGTAAGGAAATTTCGGAAGAAGGTGCATCCAAGTTGCTATTTTGAGGAGGGGGTTCATTTAAATTCAAATTAGCAAAACCAAGATCATCATCAAAATTATTTTTCTTTAAATTAGAAATTTCATTAAAAACTACATGAATAGACTCTTCTATTACTAAGGTTCTTTTGTTAAAAACCCAAAAAGCCTTAGAAATGGAAGAGTAACCAAGAAAGATGCCTTCATCGGATTTAGCATCAAATTTTCCTAAGGCATCCCTTTCATTCAAAATAAAGCATTTACAACCGAAAACGTTAAAATAGGAAATATTTGGTTTTTTGTTATTCCATAATTCATAGGGAGATTTTGATAGGGATGGTCTTATTTGGACCCTATTCATGATGTAGCAAGCCGTATTTACGGCTTCGGCCCAAAAATACTTGGGTAGACTATGTTCATTTAACATCGTTCTTGCCATTTCTTGTAGGTTTCTATTTTTTTTTTCAACTACTCCATTTTGTTGGGGATTCCTTAGAGTGGAGAAGTTGTGATTGTATCCATTAACTTAACAAAAATTTTGAAAGTCACGGTTTTGATATTCGCCACCGTGATCACTTTGAATTGATGAAATCATGAAACCTTTTTCGTTTTGAGTGAGTTTACAAAATTTAGAGAAACACTTGAAACAATCACTTTTGTGAGCTAAGAAATAGGTCCAAGTGTATCTAGTATAGTCATCCACAATTACAAACGCATATTTGCTTCCTCCTAGACTTGTCGTGTCAATTGGTCCAAATAAGTCCAAATGAATCAATTGCAATGGTCTAGTGGTGCTAATTTGAGTTTTTGGTTTAAAACTAGTTTTTATTTGTTTACCAAGTTGACATGCATCGCATACTTTGTCCTTAATAAACTTTATATTTGGAATTTCTCGCACTAATTCTCTAGATGAGATCTTAGATATTAGTTTCATGCTTGCATGGCCTAGTCTCCTATGCCAAAGCCAAGCATCATCATTTAAAGCGGAGAAGCACATTTCATTACTTAGTTCATCAAGGTTGATGGTGTAGACATTATTTTGTTTTAATGCAATCATAGTTATGTTATGGTTTGGTTTTTCAATAATACACACATTTGATTCAAATCTAACGATGAAACCTTTATCGCATAATTGACTAACACTCAAGAGATTATGTTTCAATCCATCAACTAGTAAGACATCATCAATAGAAAATTTTAATTTGTTACCTATGGTTCCCTTGCCAATGATTTTGCCTTGGTTGTTGTCTCCGAAGGTGACGTACCCTTCTTCTTTGCTAGTGAGCATAGAGAAATGAGATGGATCTCCAGTCATATGTCTTGAGCATCCACTATCTAGATACCATCTCTTGCTCCTAGCTTGTGATGGTGTATGTTTCTACAAGAAGGGATTATTTTTAGGTACCCATTTTCTTTTGGGTGCCTTAAAAACTGATTTAACTTGTTCATTATATTGCATAGAATTGATCATGGTTCCTTTAGGAACCCAAATTAGTTTGTTCGGACTAATTTTCTTGAATGGACATTTATAAGTTTTATGTCCATATTTGCAACAAAAGTTACAATTGCTTTGGTGCCAAACATGTAAGACGGGGGCTTTAATGAAGGTGGTTGGATTTTGGTGAGGACTTCTCACAAATCCGATTCCACTTCTTTTAGGAACGTGACCCTTATTTGTAAGGATCATGTTCAAAGATTTGCTACCAACCTCGAATTTCTTCAAGGTGTCCTTAAGTAGCAAGTTATCCTTTTAGAGATATTCTAGATCATGGCATTTTATACATGGAGCTAAACTATCATGATATTCAGTTTTTAATTTATCGATATCACAAGTGAGACTATCATGCTCCTTTCTTAGCAATTTATATTTTCTACTAATTGTCTTACATTTATCAAATAACTCATGGAAAGCATTTAATAATTCATGATAAGGTAAATCTGCATCAATTAAATCCGTTACCTCTTCTCCGATAGCCATTAGGGCGTAATGAGCAACTTGCTCGGTGTTGGACTCCTCTTCTTCGGACGCGCTTGAATCATCCCACGTTGCCTTAAGCGCCTTCTTCTTTGTTGTTTTCTTTTTTGCTTGAGGACAATCGTTCTTGTAGTGTCCCGGTTTTTTACACTCATAGCAAATTACTTGGTCCTTCTTATGTTCGAATTTATTTTTTATATTATTTTTAAATTTATTCTTTCTTAAATATTTTTTTAATTTTTGAGTCAAAAGTGCAATGTCATTGTCACTGTCCTCATCACTTGATGTTCCTTTCAAGTGGTCTTCTTATGATGTGAGTGTCATATCCTTCCTATTCTTTGGAAGAGGGTTCTCGAGCTCGTCATGAGCTTGACATTTCATTTCGTAGGTCATTAGAGACCCAATGAGTTCTTCAAGAGGGAATGTTTTAAGTTCTTTGGCCTCTTGAATGGCCGTAACTTTTGGATCCCAACTTTTAGGGAGGGATCTTAAGATTTTAGTTACTAGTTCAAAGTTAGTAAAATCTTTACCAAGAGCTTTGAGTCCATTGATGACATCCGTGAACCGGGTGTACATGTCTCCGATGGACTCACTTGGTTTTATTCGGAAAAGTTCGTAAGAGTGCACAAGGATGTTGATTTTGGACTCTTTCACTCGACTAGTGCCTTCATGAGTAACCTCAAGAGTTCTCCAAATATCAAAAGTCGTATCACAAATTGAAACACGATTAAATTTATTTTTGTCTAGTGTACAAAACAAGACATTCATAGCCTTTGCGTTTAAAGCAAAAAACCTTCTTCTCCGATTCATTCCATTCGCTCATCGGAAGAGAATATTTTTGAAATCCGTTTTCAACAATAGTCCAAAGCTCAAAATCCATGGAAATGAGGAAGATCCTCATACGAGTCTTCCAATAAGTGTAATCCGACCCATTAAACATGGGTGGACATGTGATGGAATGACCCTCATGTATGCCAGAGTAAGCCATCTCTCTTGGGTATCAAACCAAATATGAGAGTGAGCCTAGCTCTGATACCAATTGTTAGGATCGGAGCGGCACTAAGAGGGGGGGGTGAATTAGTGCAGCGGATTAAAACGTCGGTTTTGATAAATCTTTCGTACGATAAAAATCAAACTCGGAAGTGCTTAACTTAAAGGCGTATTCACAAAGTTGTGCAGCAAAGGTAATGAGGAAATAAAGCAAGTAAGAAGGTTTGCAGTAATGTAAATTGCAGTAATGAAATGCAAACCAGAGATTACGCATATTTTAAAGTGGTTCGGTCAAATGACCTACATCCACTTGCGAGGCCCCTCTTCGATGAGGCTCCCACCTTCCACTAGCAAATCTCTTGAAGGGGAAGGGTAAATACCCCTCTTATAACTTTTTACAAGCGGTTCACTCTCTTACAGATTTTCAGCAAGAAAGAAGTAGGTGAACACTAGCAAATTGAAAACAAGACTAGATAAGAATTTTCTAAGACCTTTCTCTCAATCAATTGCTTCTCAAAAAGTTGTAATCTCAGCTGAGATTTGAGGGGTATTTATAGGCCTCAAGAGGATTCAAATTTGGGCTCCAAAATTTGAATTCTCTTTGGTTTCCGATGCTGGCGGTGCCACCGCCTGTCAGTGTCTGACACTGACAGTGGACTGGCGGTGCCACCGCCCAGCTCTCGGGTGCTGGGCGGTGCAACCGACTAGTCTAGCGATGCCACCGCCAGACTCTCCGGTTCATTGGTTGGGCTTTAAATTTAGCCCAAACCAAGTCTAATTTTGGGCCTAGTTGGCCCCTAACTAGGATATAGGATTATCTCTTAATCCTAATCCTAATTACATGTGAACTACATAACAAAAAACATCCTAAGCAAGTTTTCAACCGTGAATGTCGAGTCTTGTTCCGGCGAGCTTTCCGACGAACTTCTTCCGACGGACTCCCAGCAAGCTCCCGATCTTGTGATGACTTTAACGAGTAGCCGAGCCTTCTCAGTGATCTTCGTGAACCTCCGACGATCTCTTGGACGAACTTCCGAAAATTCCGACAGGTTCCCGATTTCTTCTCGGTTGGTTCCGACAGCATCTCTGACGATTCTTCGGTCTCTCAAACGTCCATCGAACTTGACTCCGGTAATCTTGCTTTGTGTTTTCTAGTTATCGTAGTTAATCCTGCACACTTAACTCAATAATATGGATTAGATCAATTAACCCATCAATTGATTTTATCATCAAAATTCGAGATTCAACACTCAGAACATGCTTAGATTTCTAATGAGACCTAGGTTCCTTTGCTTGAGCAATCGCCCCATTGTTGTCGCAATATAGGGAGATCAGCTCCTCGCTACCCGGCATGACTCCCAAATCTGTAATGAACTTCTTCAACCAGACTCCCTCCTTTACTGCATCTGATGCAGTAATGTACTCCGCCTCTATGGTCGAGTCAGTAGTGGTATCTTGCTTGGAACTCTTCCAGCACACTGCTCCTCCATTCAAGGTGTACACATACCCTAAATTCGACTTGCTATCATTGACATTAGATTGAAAACTTGAGTCAGTGTAGCCTTCAACCTTAAGGCTATTACCTCCATATACTAATAAAAGATCCTTAGTCCTTCTCAAGTACTTAAGGATACACTTTATTGCTTTCTAGTGCTCCAAGCCTGGATCCGCCTGATACCTGCTCGTGACACTCAGAGCATGCGCTATATCAGGCCTAGTACATAGCATGACATACATGATAGACCCTATTGCTGAGGCATAAGGTATCATATTCATGTTCGCCCTTTCTTTTGGAGTCTTTGGGGACATACTCGTAGAAAGCGATATCCCATGTCTCATCGGTATGAGACCTCTTTTAGAATTTTCCATGCCAAACCTTTTGACAATGGTTTCTATGTACCTAGACTGGGACAAGCCAAGCATCCTCTTGGATCTATCTCTATAGATTCTGATCCCCAAGATATAGGATGCTTCCCCTAAGTCCTTCATGGAGAAGTGTCTAGATAACCAAGCCTTTATTGTGGATAGCATTCCTACGTCGTTCCCAATGATGAGGGTGTCATCCACATATAACACCAAAAAGGTGATAGCGCTCCCACTTACCTTCCTGTACACACAAGGCTCATCTTCGTTCTTAACGAAGTCATAAGATCTGATTGCCTCATCAAATCTTATGTTCCAACTTCGGGAAGCTTGCTTTAGTCCATAAATGGATCTAAGCAACCTACACACCTTATCTGGGCAGTTCTTGGACATGAATCCCTCATGTTGCATCATATACACCTCCTCCTCAAGGTTCCCATTGAGGAATGCGGTTTTCACATCCATCTGCCAGATCTCATAATCATAGTGTGCTGCAATAACCAATAGAATTCTGATGGATTTTAGCATTGCTATAGGTGAGAAGGTTTCGTCGTAGTCAACACCTTGCCTTTGATGATACCCCTTAGCTACTAGCCTTGCTTTATAGGTCTTTATCTTTCCATCTACTCTGATCTTTTTCTTAAAGATCCACTTGCAACTGATGGGTGCAATACCTTCGGGCGTATCAACTAGGTTCCAAACCTTGTTGGAGTACATAGAATCCATCTCAGAAATTTGCATCACTTTGTCCTTGATTCTAACTTATCGGGGTTGTGTCTTTTAACGTGGGCAGGGTAGCCCCAAATCTTAACAACCTTAATATTAGGCTTCTTCACTTTTCATATCTCATATGGTGTAGATACTACCGACTTAGTTGGAACTCTATTCAAAAGGTAAGCTGCAGTTTCTAGGGCATATCCCCAGAATGAGATGGGTAGGTCAGCGAAACTCATCATGGACCATACCATGTCTAATAACGTACGATTTCTCCTTTCAGAGATACCATTGAGCTGAGGTGTATAAGGAGGTGTCCATTGGGATAATATCCCATGGTCCTTGAGGAATTGAGTAAACTTTGTACTTAAGTACTCACCTCCTCGATCTGATCGAAGAGTTTTGATACTCTTTCTAGTCTGGTTCTCCACCTCATTCTTATACTCTCTGAATTTCTCAAAGGCCTCAAACTTGTACTTCATTAAGTACATATATCCATACCTTGAGAAATCATCAGTAAATGTAATGAAGTAGGAGTAACCTCCAATGGCATGAGTTGACATGGGTCCACGTACATCACTATGTATGAGTTCCAACAGCTCAGTGGCTCTCTCTTCAGTTCCACTAAATGGAGAGTTGATCAGTTTTCCACAAATACAAGGCTCACAAGTTGCATATGACACATAGTCGAATGGATCTAGATATCCATCATTTAGCAACTTTTGAATCCTTCTTTCGTAGATGTGACCTAGCCTACAATGCCACAGGTATGCATCGTTCATCTCATCTTGTTTCCATTTGGACACATTTACATTCATGATATGTGGAGTAGTGTCTAACATAAATAAACCATTATGCAATGTTCCTTTCGTGATGATCTTATCATCTAATAATATCGAACAACCATTGTTCTCAAAAACAAATTTATATCCACTAACTGTTAAACATGAAATGGAGATAATGTTTTTGATAATAGAAGGAACAAAATAACATGCATCTAATGCAATAAAAACTCTACTAGGCAGATGTAGGGCGACCTCGCCAACAGCTACTACAGCAACTTTTGCTCCATCTCGCCTCTCTCTCTAGTCTCCTAGGCCTTGCCGGAACCTGCAACGAATTGCATATATGATAAGCACTACCGGTATCCAATACCCATGTGTTATCATAAGAGTCTGACAAATGGAGACTGATCATGAATGTACCTGAAGCTTCATCAAGCTTTTGTTTTGCCCTTTCTGCAAGGTACTCTTTGCAGTTTCTCTTCCAATGCTCATCTTTACCATAGTGGAAGCACTGGCCTTTATCCTTTGCTGGGTCTTTCTTAGCAACTTTTGCTTTACCTAGTTTGCCCTTGCCCTTTCCCTTCTTAAGGGACCTTTCTACTTTCCTTTTCTTTCTGGTCTACCAGTGTAGAGAACTAGCTTCTCTTTCTTAATAGTACTCTTTGCCTCCCTCAACATATTGAGGAGCTCCGGGAGAGTCACCTCAAACTTGTTCATATTAAAATTCATTATGAACTGTGAAAAGGAATCTGGTAGGGACTGAAGCACAATGTCCATACACAAGTTATCCTCTAGGACCATTCCTACACCTGTGAGTTTCTTTATCCACTCAATCATCTTTAGGACATGGTTCTGAACCGGTGTCCCCTTAGTCATCCTAGCGCGGAAGAGGATCTTGGATATCTCATATCGCTGAGTCATTCTCTGTTCCTCAAACAATTTACGGACATGTAGGAGAATGGATCTGGCATCCATCTTTTCATGTTGTCTTTGTAACTCAGGAGTCATAGAGCCCAACATATAGCACTGAGCAAGAGTGGAGTCATCAATGTACTTCACGTAGCGAGCAATCTCATCCTCGCTTGCCCCTTCTTCGAGCGTAGGCATCACTATATCAAGGACGTACATGATTTTCTCTGCTGTGAGAACAATTCTCAAGTTACGGAGCCAATCCATATAATTTGGACCAGTAAGGCGGTTGACATCAAGTATGCCACGTAAGGGATTTCAAAGCGACATTTTCTGAAAATAAAGATACAGTAGAAATGAATAACATGCAGATTTTGCAAGAAATAAACTATCAAGATATGGACTTCTATCTTAATATGCTCCCACTATTTTACTAACGAGTCACGTGACACCCTCAGCACATGAAACGGAAGTCTCCGGCAGACTTCTAGTGGGGATCAGGATCCAATCAGCGTCTTAGTGTAACCTCGAGGGACTCGACCAATCACACTAAGCCTAAAAGGTAGGCAACTCTTGCCGATCACAACTCCTTGTGATTCCCGTTCTATTCAGCCTCCGAATCACCATGGCCTCGAGGGACTCGACCAACCATGATGCTCGGTTAAGTCAACACCTTCGTTACAAGATGAGTCTGATTTGATGATATACCCTCGAGGGACTCGACCAAGCATACCATGCCCTCAAGTCACCAGTGATATCTCTATGTCATAAGCAAGATAGCGAATCGCGATATAGGTGAGTCTCGAGGGACTCGACCAACTCAACCTACACCGGGAATCGGTTCCTACTTATAACGATGGAAGGCCACGTGAGTCAATCTAATTGCCTCACGTTTACTGACTTAATATTATCGAGAGATGTTTCTATGATTTAGTCTCCTAATATGACATGTCACACATATACATATTTAATATATATCTACATCGCATGCAAATATATATACATATCTAGTATGTGTATAAGCAATCACACCAGATGATCATGGACCACAACCTAATATGATTAGGCCCGAGCCAGTAGGCCTAATCACTCACATCAAGATCTATGTGTGCAACGGTGCATCTCCATGCCATGTGATCATCCATCTCGTCCTCGTCGGTTCCGTCGACATCTTGATGCATCTTCATGCATCACGATCGTCCGTCTCGTGGGTCCCGCTATCGTATCCACGCTCCCGCTGCGCCTCCTCATGTGATTACAACTTAATCATAGGCACGCAGGCCTGACAATAAACGAGAAATATAATGGAGGCTCGCAGGCCTCAATAATAATAATCACAAGTACACACATCACATGGTCCATGATCATCCGTCCACACATTATACATCACATGTATAAATAATAATCATCATGTAGGACTACTAGATAATAATAAAAATAATAATCAACTAAACCTTTTAATTAATTAATATTTTCTAAAATCAGAGACATATTATAATTTGGACAAAAGACAGAAATTGGAATTTCTCAAATTCACAGGGGCAAAACTATCTTTTTGCCCAAAACCCTAATTCCCTCTTACTGCTGCCGTTGCCGCCTCCCTGCTGGCGACGGCCTATGCGGTAGGGCGAGGGCGCTGCCCTCACCTGCAGGAGGCACGCCCATTGGCAGCGCTGCCGCTGCAGGTGGGCACATCCGCGGGCGGTGTTGTCCCGCCGGGCGGCCGCCCCTATGGGGGGGGTTTCGCCCGTTGGAGCAACGGCGGCAAGCACCGCTGCCCTACGGCGCCTTACCCCGTGGGAGAAGTGGCCACAGGCGCCTCTGCCCGCGGGCTGCCAACCCTGTTAGGATCAAGAGCACTAAGAGGGGGGGGGGGAGGGGGTGAATTAGTGCAGCGGAAATCTTTCACTATTAAAATCGAAAGCTGCGTTCGTTTGATAAAAACAATTTCGATGTAAAAGCCGATTCTAAGATTACTTTAACTTAAGATTAAGCGAGATGACGTTAAAGTAAATCTACGAAGGCAGTTTGCAGTTTATGATAAAAATCAGAATGCAAGCGCAAACTGAAATGCGACGTTCGTACGATAAAACCGGTTTACGTCTAAATGCCAATTTTGAGGATACTGAACTTTGAGAGACGTTTTATAAATGCGTAGAAGGCAGTTTGCAGTTATGATTGAAATCAAAACGTAAACGTAAACTGAAATGTAATGATCGTACGAAAAAGCCGATTTACGTCTAAACGCAGATTCAGAAAGTTCTGAACTTAGAAACTCGTTCGTAAAAGCGCAGAAGGCAGTAGCTATTTAGGAGGTTTGCAGTAAAGATAAAATGCTCAAAGTAAATGCAAACCGAGATTTAGAGTGGTTCGGTCAATCTTGACCTACTCAACTTTTGGCTTCCTCCACCGACGAGGTCACCGACGTCAACTAGAGGCCTTCCTTCAATAGGCGAAGGCCAACCACCCTTTTACAGTTTCACTCCTTTTGATGGGCTTAGGAGACAACCCTTATAGAAATTTTCTCTCCTCTCTTTACAACTCAAAACTTGAAGAATAGAGGGAGGAGAACTTTTGGCATTTTCAACAATTTTGAGCTCTAAGAATCACAGAAAAAGATCAAGATTTCGAGTGTTAGTTTTTCTCTTTCAGTGCTGAATGGGTGGGGTATTTATAGGCCCCAACCCAGTTCAAATTTGGAGCTCAAAACTGTCAATTCCCGAAATTCCGGGATCAGGCAGTTGCACCACCTGACTGGGGCGGTTGCACCGCCTGGCAGAGCTCGAAGACTGAGCCTTTGGGCGATGCCACCTCTGTCAGGGGCGGTTGCACCTCTCTGCCAGAGCTCGAAGACCGAGCTCAGGCGGTTGCACCACCCAGTCTCCCTGGGAGACTTAGCCCAAGCAGTGCTACCTCCTAGCTTGGGCGGTTGCACCTCCCACAGCAATCAGGGTCCGAATGGGTAGATCCATTCGGCCCAATTTGGGTTTTTCAAGGGCCCAATTGCCCCAAGATTAAGCTAATGGGATCACCTCCCATTTCCAACTTAATCATTGTGCTAACTACGATAAATCCTAAGACAATTTCTGCAGCTTGCTCCGGTGCGTCAATCTCTTCTTCCGACGAGTTTCCGGCGAACTTTCGTCGATCATCCGATGAACCCTCGGTGATGCTCCTGCGGACTTCCGGCAAACTCCTGGACTTGCGACGATCCACTTGGCGAGTTCCGACGAGCTTCTTTCGGCAAGCTTATGGACTTCTCGGATTTGTTCCCGTAGAACCTCCGACGACTGTCCGAACTTCCGTCGAACTCTCGAACTCCCAATGTGATCATTGTCTTGACTCCGGCGCAACTCCTGCTGCATGTCTAACTTTCATCGTAGTTAATCCTGCACACTTATCTCGAACACATAGATTAGACAACAAATGACAATTGACTTCATCATCAAAATCCGAGATTCAACAATCTCCCCCTTTTTGATGATGACAATCAATTGATAATGGAGTTAACCTTAACTCCCCCCGTCTATATGTCATACTTGAGATAAGTCATTCTTGAATTCAAAACCTTAAGAATTCAAGAGACATATTGATAAGTTAAAATCATTTGAACTTATCAATATTCCCATCATGATTCCTATCATGATGTATCTCTCTGAAGATGATGTCAAGGCTTGACATTCATTTTCAAATTTTACCTTACAAGTTTGAATGATGGTAATAGTAACAATTCATCATATTGTAAGATATCAGCATGTAAAACTGTGAAGTAAGATTTTGATATCATTACATGATGTACACATTTCAAGTACACATTTCAAATATTTTAGCAAGTATTGCATTTCATCACACGGTAAGATATCAGCTCGTAAAATTACGATGCAAGTTTTTTGTTTGATATCTTGACATGATACAAGGCATAATGCAAATCATAGCATTTATTAATATATCTCTTGGTGATGCAAGCATGGCATAATTATAGCATTAGTGTTTATAGCATCAATTCATATATTTCTCCCCCTTTGTCATCAACAAAAAGCATGGTAGTTGTGATATCAGGAGAACAATACAAGTAAATTTTGAGTATACGTGCAATGATTGTTTCATGCCTTTACTTGATTCATGTTATTTCCAATAGTAACTGATAGGAAATTAATTGTTCAAGCACATACAGGAAAACATGATATGTTGATTGCTTTGATTCATGCTATTTTTGAGTTTGCTTTGAGTCAAGATATGTGAAACAACTTTTTGTAAATAGAAATACTATCATCCATATTTCAAGATGGAATCATTTTATCAAATCCATTTCAGAAAAATATTTTTCATAAGAGTGTACGAGAAAATCCGATTTTTAGCATTCCAATTGTTAAGCGAATCCGAAAATGAAATTAACTCTTTCATGCATTCGGATAAAACTATGCTACAGATTTTTAAATACAATCAAAAGACAAAACATTTTTGTATTCAACACATAATTTCCAACATGTTATTTAGGCATGTAATGGCAGTCAAGTGATATGATCATTCAGTAAAGTCCGAAAGATAATTTTAACTAGTTTATGTATTCGAACACATCAACATTCCTAATTCTCTTCTTATGAAATCAAATTGTTCTTCACTTAGAGGTTTTGTAAAAATATCGGCTAGTTGATGTTTAGTGTCAATAAACTCTATGATTACATCATGATTAGTAACATGATCTCGTATAAAGTGATGTCTAATATCAATATGTTTTGTTCTTAAGTGTTGTATAGGATTCTTTGTTAAGCATATTGCACTTGTGTTATCACATTTAATGGGAATATTTTTAAGATGAACTTTATAATCTTCTAAAGTGTTTTTCATCTATACAACTTGTGCACAGCATGCACTTGCTGCAATATATTCAGCTTCGGTTGTTGATAGTGCAACCGAGTTTTGTTTCTTAGATGACCAGGAAACAAGGGCATGTTCTAAAAATTGACATGTTCCTGATGTGCTTTTTCTATCTAGTCTACAGCTAGCAAAGTCTGCATCAGCATAAGCAATTAACTCAAGATTTTCTGATTTTGGGTACCATAATCCTAGATTTGTGGTACCATTAAGATATCTAAGTATTCTTTTAACTGCTTTGAGATGAGATATCTTAGGGTTTAATTGAAATCTAGCACAAAGTCCTACACTGAACATGATGTCTGGTCTAGTTGCAGTAAGGTAAAGTAAACTTCCTATCATACCCCTATAAGTTTTTTGATTGAAACTTTCTCCACTCTCATCAATTTCTAACTTAGTGGAGGTGCTCATAAGAGTGTCAATAGCTTTTGAGTTATTCATATTAAACTTTTTTAGTAAATTCATAGCATATTTAGTTTGACTAATAAAGATGTCATTGCTTAGTTGTTTGATTTGTAAACCTAAGAAGAATGTTAACTCTCCCATTAAACTCATTTCAAATTCAAGACTCATAGTTTTAGCAAAAGATTCATAAAGAGATTCATTCGTAGAACCAAAGATAATATCATCAACATAAATCTAAACAATGAGAAAATTATTTTCAAAATTCTTGATGAATAATGTAGTATCAACCTTGCCTTTTATGAAATTATTTTCAATAAGAAAAGAACTAAGTCTCTCATACCAAGCCCTCGGAGCTTGTTTTAAACCATAGAGAGCTTTAGTTAATCTAAACACATGATTAGGGAGGCTATTATTTTCAAATCTAGGAGGTTGTTCAACATAGACTTCTTCAAAAATAAAACCATTAAGAAAAGTGCTTTTAACATCCATTTGAAACAGCTTAAAATTATTACTACTAGCGTAGGCAAGGAGCATCCTTATGGCTTCTAATCGAGCCACAGGAGCGAAGGTTTCTTCGTAATCGATACCTTCTTCTTGGTTGAAACCTTTGGCCACTAGTCTAGCCTTGTTTCTAACCACGATACCATTTTCATCTTGCTTGTTTCTGAAGATCCATTTAGTATCAATAACTAAATTATCATTTGGCCTAGGAACAAGCTTCCACACCTCATTTCTCTCAAATTGATTTAATTCATCTTGCATTACGATAATCCATGAATCATCTTTCATGGCTTCGTCAACGCATTTGGGTTCAATTTGGGAGAGAAAAGCGGTGTTGGCACAAAAACTTTTAAGAGAGGATCGTGTTTGAACCCCCTTTGATGTGTCTCCTAAGATTAGCTCCTTAGGATGAGCATCTACATACTTCCAATCCTTGGGTAAGGATGTTTCGGAAGTTGATGCATTCAAGTTGCTAGTTGGAGACGGGGTTTCATTTAAATTCAAGGAATCAAAATTAACATCATCATTAAAATCGTTTTTCCTGATTTCGGAAATCTCATTGAAAACAACATGGATGGATTCTTCAATAATTAAAGTTCTTTTATTGAAAATACGAAAAGCTTTAGAAACCGAAGAATAACCAAGAAAGATTCCTTCATCAGATTTAGCATCGAATTTTCCTAAGTTATCCTTTTCATTTAAGATAAAACATTTACACCCAAAGACTTTAAAATATGAAACATTGGGTTTTTTGTTGTTCCATAACTCATAAGGAGTTTTGGTGAGTAAGGGTCTAACTAGAACTCTATTCAAAATATAGCATGTAGTGTTTACGGCTTCGGCCCAAAAATATTTGGGTAGGCTATGTTCATTCAACATGGTTCTTGCCATTTCTTGTAAATTTCGATTTTTTCTTTCTACTACTCCATTTTGTTGAGGATTTCTTGGAGTAGAGAAATTATGGTTGTATCCATTGAGTTCACAGAATTCTTGGAAATCATAGTTTTGAAATTCTCCACCATGATTACTTCTAATTGACGAAATCATAGAACCCTTCTCGTTTTGGACAAGTTTACAAAACTTGGTAAAAGATCTTAAGCATTCATTTTTCTGTTTTAAGAAGTAAGTCCATGTATATCTACTATAGTCATCCACAATGACGAAGGCGTATTTGCTACCTCCTAGGCTTGATGTAGAGATTGGTCCGAACAAGTCCATATGGATCAATTGTAAGGGCCTAGAGGTGCTTATTTGATTCTTAGATTTGAAACTATCCTTAATTTGTTTACCTAATTGGCAAGCATCACATACATTATCTTTGATAAACTTGATATAAGGAATTCCTCTTACAAGATCTTTAGATGATATTTGAGTGATTAGTTTCATGCTAGCATGACCTAATCTTCTATGCCATAGCCAAGCATCCTCATTCAAAGTCGAAAAACACATTTCATTACACAAATCATTGATGTCAATAGTGTATACGTTATTTTGTTTTAATGCAATCATAGACATGTTTTTGTGTGGTTTTTCAATGATGCAAGCATTAGATTCGAATCTAACAATGTATCCTTTATCACATAATTGACTAATGCTCAAGAGGTTATGTTTTAAACCATTAACTAACAAAACATCTTCAATAAAGAAGTTGGATTTGTTACCTATGGTTCCTTTGCCAATGATTTTACCCTTGTTGTTGTCTCCGAAGGTGACATAGCCTTCGTCTATGCTAGTGAGCTTAGAGAATTGAGATGGATCTCCGGTCATATGCCTTGAGCATCCACTATCAAGGTACCATCTCTTGCTCCTAGCTTGCGATGATATGGGTTTCTATAAGAAAGGATGATTTTTAGGTACCCATTTGCTTTTGGGTGCCTCAAAGATAGATCTACATTGTTTATCATGTTGCATAGAGTTTATCATGGTTCCTTTAGGGACCCAAATTAATTTATTCGGACTAATCTTCTTGAATGGACAATAATGCGTTTTGTGTCCAAGTTTGCAACAAAAGTTGCATTTGCTTTGGTGTCGAACATGTAAGATGGGGCCTCTTATGAAGGTGGTTGGATTTTGGTGACGACTTCTCACAAATCCAATTCCACTTCTTTTGGGAATGTGACCCTTGTTTGCAAGGATCATGTTTAATGACTTACTACCAACCTCGAATTTCTTCAAGGTGTCCTTAAGTAGCAAGTTTTCCTTTTGGAGAGTTTCTAGATCATGGCATTTTATGCATGAGCTTAAACTATCATGATATTCATCTTTTAACTTATCGAAATTACAAATAAGACTATCATGCTCCTTTTTTAGCAATTTGTATTTTCTACTAATTGTCTTACATTCATCGAATAATTCATGGAAAGCATTTAATAATTCATGATAAGGTAAATCTGCATCAATTAAATCTGTTACCTCTTCTCCGATGGCCATTAGGGCGTAATGAGCAACTTGCTCGGTGTTGGACTCCTCTTCTTCGGATGCGCTCGAATCATCCCATGTTGCTTTGAGCGCCTTCTTCTCTCTTTTTGATTTGGGGACAATAACTCTTGTAGTGTCCCGGCTTTTTGCACTCATAGCAAATGACTTGGTCCTTTTTGGATTCAAGTTTATTTTTTGTGTCATTTTTAAACTTGTTTCTTTTAATGAATTTTTTAAATTTTCTTGTTAGAAGTGCTAAGTCATCATCATAGTCCTCATCACTTGAGTTTTCTCTCAAGTGGTTTTCTGAAGTTCTAAGTGCCATATCCTTCCTGTTCTTTGGAAGGATGTCTTCTTACTCTTCATGAGCTTTGTAAGTCATCTCGTAGGTCATTAATGACCCAATTAGTTCTTCAAGTGGGAAGTTGTTTAGATCTTTCGCCTCTTGAATAGCAGTGACTTTAGGATCCTAACTTTTAGGAAGGGATCTTAGAATCTTATTTACGAGCTCAAAATCCGAAAAACTTTTTCCGAGTCCTTTTAGACCATTGACGACATCCGTGAAACGGGTAAACATGTCGCCAATAGTCTCACTCGGTTTCATCCGGAAAAGTTCAAAAGAGTGTAGCAAAAGATTGATTTTTGACTCTTTCACTCTACTTGTGCCTTCATGAGTCACTTCGAGTGTGTGCCAAATATCAAATGCGGTTTCACAAATCGAAACACGATTAAACTCGTTTTTATCAAGTGCACAAAATAAGGCATTCATAGCCTTTGCATTAAGAGCGAAAGCCTTCTTCTCCAAATCATTCTAATCGATCATTGGAAGAGAAGACTTTGAAAAACCATTTTCGACAAGATTCCAAAGTTCAAAATCCATAGAAATAAGAAAGATCCTCATTCGGGTCTTCCAATAGGTGTAGTCCGTCCCATTGAACATGGGTGGACGTGTAATAGAATGACCCTCTTGATTTTCGACGTAAGCCATCTCTCTTGGGTTTTAATCCGTTTGAGAGTTAACCCCGCTCTGATACCAATTGTTAGGATCAAGAGCACTAAGAGGGGGGGGGGGTGAATTAGTGCAGCGGAAATCTTTCACTATTAAAATCGAAAGCTGCGTTCGTTTAATAAAAACGATTTCGATGTAAAAGCCGATTCTAAGATTACTTTAACTTAAGATTAAGCGAGATGACGTTAAAGTAAATATACGAAGGCAGTTTGCAGTTTATGATAAAAATCAGAATGCAAGCGCAAACTGAAATGCGACGTTCGTACGATAAAACCGATTTACGTCTAAATGCCAATTTTGAGGATACTGAACTTTGAGATACGTTTTATAAATACGCAGAAGGCAGTTTGCAGTTATGATTGAAATCAAAACGTAAACGTAAACTGAAATGTAATGATCGTACGAAAAAGCCGATTTACGTCTAAACGTAGATTCGGAAAGTTTTGAACTTAGAAACTCGTTCGTAAAAGCGCAGAAGGCAGTAGCTATTTAGGAGGTTTGCAGTAAAGATAAAATGCTCAAAGTAAATGCAAACCGAGATTTAGAGTGGTTCGGTCAATCTTGACCTACTCCACTTTTGGCTTCCTCCACCGACGAGGTCACCAACGTCAACTAGAGGCCTTCCTTCAATAGGCGAAGGCCAACCACCCTTTTACAGTTTCACTCCTTTTGACGGGCATAGGAGACAACCCTTACAGAAATTTTCTCTCCTCTCTTTACAACTCAAAACGTGAAGAACAGAGGGAGGAGAACTTTTGGCCTTTTCAACAATTTTGAGCTCTAAGAATCACAGAAAAAGATCAAGATTTCGAGTGTTAGTTTTTCTCTTTCAGTGCTGAATGGGTGGGGTATTTATAGGCCCCTACCTAGTTCAAATTTGGAGCTCAAAACTGTCAATTCCCGGAATTCCGGGATCAGGCGGTTGCACCTCCTGACTAGGGCGGTTGCACCGCCTGGCAGAGCTCGAAGACTGAGCCTCTGGGCGGTGCCACCTCTGTCAGGGGCGGTTCCACCTCTCTGCCAGAGCTCGAAGACCGAGCTCAGGCGGTTGCACCTCCTGACTAGGGCGGTTGCACCGCTTGCCAGAGCTCGAAGACTGAGCTCAGGCGGTGCTACCTCCTGGCTGGGGCGGTTGCACCGCCCAGTCTCCCTGGGAGACTTAGCCCAGGCGGTGCTACCTCCTGGCTTGGGCAATTGCACCTCCCACAGCAATCAGGGTCCGAATGGGTAGATCCATTCGGCCCAATTTGGGTTTTTCAGGGGCCCAATTGCCCCAAGATTAAGCTAATGGGATCACCTCCCATTTCCAACTTAATCATTGTGCTAACTACGATAAATCCTAAGACAATTTCTGCAGCTTGCTCCGGTGCGTCAATCTCTTCTTCCGGCGAGTTTCCGGCGAACTTCCGTCGATCATCCGATGAACCCTCGGTGATGCTCCTACGGACTTCCGACAAACTCCTGGACTTGCGACGATCCACTTGGCGAGTTCCGACGAGCTTCTTTTGGCAAGCTTATGGACTTCTCGGATTTGTTCCCGCAGAACCTCCGACGATTGTCCGAACTTCCGTCGAACTCTCGAACTCCCAACGTGATCATTGTCTTGACTCCGGCGCAACTCCTGCTGCATGTCTAACTTTCATCGTAGTTAATCCTGCACACTTATCTCAACACATAGATTAGACAACAAATGACAATTGACTTCATCATCAAAATCCGAGATTCAACAAGCCCCGTTGGACGCAAGCCTGCTGCAAGCACGCCACCGGCCGACTGCTACAGACGCAGCCCTTTTGCGGGCCGCCTTCGGCTGCACTGCGTGCACGCAGATCGAGTGCAGCAACTCTTGCTACTTTTCCTTGTTTTTGCATCAACGATTTTGACGTCAAAATTCTTCCTAAACACAACACACGCAGTTCAAAACCAATCATTCGCACGAACAACCTGGCTCTGATACCACTATTGGGAAATCTTGGGGGCGACATCATATGCGTAGCGGAAGAACAAGAAAACAAAATCCCTGATTCCCAAAGAGATGTTTGTCGTCGTGCGAAGATTGGCACTCAAAATCAGCGAAACTTAAAACTACGTATAGAGTAGATTGTGTTACCTAGGGAGATCGTATATCCTTGTTTCCTTGCAGATCCTTTGGAGAGTGTGAAGGAGGTCAAGCGTCCTCCTCTCTAGCAGTGATCCACACAGCAGGGTTGCGATGACGCTCCTCAAAACTCCAGGCCTGCTCTGAGGTGGAGAGGGAGAGGAGAATAAGAAAAGCAAGCAAAGGCTCTAGCCTATGAGGCTCTGAATCCCTCCTATTTATAGAGGTCCCCTGTCAAACCCTAATAGGTCATCCCCTAGTGGGTATTAGATCTGCATCCAATAAGATAACGGCTCCGTCGGATATCTTATATCCGAACCTCTACTCATCGCAATGCCTACCATATGTGTGTGACCCTCTAGGCCCAATATCGAGCTGGCTGTGAGTCATACTTGTCAGAACTCCTTCTAACTCAATGAATTATTATCTCTGTAATAATTCACTTGACTCATCGACTACGGACGTACTAGGCCACTACGTCGTAGTCCCCAGACGACACAGGGGAATCCAATCCATTGGACCTGTCTGTCCTTAGTTATCGTGTACCTATAGTCCCTCATCCCTCTAATATCCCAGAGACCGTATATCGAGCATGGTGCTGTCAGACCCATACGATTTCTCCTCGAGTCTCGCTCTAATCGGATTCTCCCGGAGAACTCTTTCTCTCTCAACCCGAATGACCCTGGCTAGGGATTTGTCTGAGCAAGAACACATGGGATATTCCTCTTATAACGCCGAGAGTGGATGATCCTCTATCGACACCCAATAGCCCTCGTAAGGTCGACTACCACTCCCAATGACCAGCTGTACTAGATTTGGGATATCCAAACCTATAAGTCTGGTATCAAAGAGTGGAGCACTCATACAGGACATCCTTGGTGTCTCAAGTCTAAGGACCAAATACACCACTAGACTATGGAATCGCTGTCTGACAATAAGGCATCATCAACCATCCAACATTCCGTAAGCGGATCAATCAGTGAACTCATTCTCCAATGAGCACCTGTATTGTATCCCTAGTGTCCCTACACGAGCAGCTATGAGACCAGCTGCATCCATCATATGGATGGGTGTACAGCACACTAGTCTGTCCAGTTATAACGATATCCCTCTCGAGTAGCCTATGACCGGGATTATTTAGGATATGTGTTTAAAGGTGAATCGATCTCATTATCATGATCTCATCACGATCCGATTCCCATTACACAAATCCAAGGACATCACAATATATATATGCATTTATGCAATAGTTATAAAGTGATATACGCCAAAATATAATAAGAAAAAAGATTTTGTATCAAGTCACACGTGCCATCACTCACGTGATTGGCTTGCTGGGCACCTATGACTAGCAATGACATGCCAGACAACTTGGTTAATTTCTTAGGAATAATTGTCTCGATCGAAGTTTTGTTTTACATGTGCAGGATTAACTACGATGAAAGTAAGATATGCAGTAGGAGTTGCGCCGGAGTCAAGACTATGATCACGTTGGGAGTTCGACGGAAGTCCGGACGGTCGTCAAAGGTTCTGCGGGAACAAATCCGAGAAGTCTAGGAGCTTGCCAAAGAAGCTCATCCGAACTCACCAAGTGGATCATCGCAAGTCCAGTAGTTTGTTGGAAATCCGCAGGAGCATCATCGAAGGTTCATCGGATGATCAACGGAAGTTCATCGGAAGCTCGTCGGAAGAAGCGATTGATGCACCGGAGCAAGTTGCAGTAAATGTCTTAAGAAATTCGTAGTTAGCACGATAATTAAGTTAGAAATGGGATGTGATCTCATTAACTTAATCTTGGGGCAATTGGGCCCTTGACAGACCCAAATTGGGCCGAATGGATCAGCCCATTCGGACCCAGATTACTTGGACAGAGGTGGCACCGCCTGGGTCGGTGGTGGCACCGCCCAGGGCTCAGTCTCCGAGCTCTAGCTGGGCGGTGCAACCGCCTCTGTCAGAGGTGTAACCGCCTGAGCTCGGTCTCCGAGCTCTGGTTGGGCGGTGCAACCGCCCTAGTCAGGTAGTGGCACCACCTGAGCTCGGTCTCCGAGCTCTGGCAGGAGGTGCAACCGCCCCTGACAGGAGGTGGCACCGCCCAGAGGCTCAGTCTTCGAGCTCTGCTAGGCGGTGCAACTGCCACAGTCAGGCGGTGCAACCGCCCAAACCCCGAAATTCCGGGAGATGACAGTTTTGAGCTCGAAATTCAAATTGGGTTAGGGCCTATAAATACCCCACCCTTTCAGCAATGAAAGGGCAACCCAAAACCACCGAAATCCTGATCTTACTCTGTGATTTTTAGAGCTCAAAAGTATTGTATGAGTTAAAAGTTCTTCTCCCTCTTTTCTTCCAAGTTATGATCTTTCAAGAGAGGAGAGAAAATTCTATAAGGGTTGTCTCCTAAGCCCGTCAAAAGGAGTGAAACTGTAAAAGGGTGGTTGGCCTTCGCCTATTGAAGGAAGGCCTCTAGTGGACGTCAGTGACCTCGTTGGTGGAGGAAGCCAGAAGTGGATGTAGGTCAAGATTGACCGAACCACTCTAAAATCGCGGTGCTCTCTAGTTTTCATTTACTTTGAGCATATTATCTTTACTGCAAACCTCCTCAATAGCTTACTGCCTTCTGCGCTTTTACGATCATGTTTCAAAGTTCAGTATTTTCCGAATCGGTGTTTAAACGTAAATCAGTTTTATCGTACGAACATCATATTTCAATTTGCGCCTACATTCTGATTTCCATCATAACTGCAAACTGCCTTTATAGATTCGCTTTAACTACATCTTGCTTGATCACATGTTAAAGTGATTTACGAATCGACTTTTCTACCGAAATCGCTCTTATCGAACAAACGCAGTTTTAATCGTTGAAAGTTTTCCGCTGCACTAATTCACCCCCCCCCCCCCCCCTCTTAGTGCTCTTGATCCTAACAATTAGTATCAGAGCCTAGCATTTCTCATTTCAGATTTACACCCGAGAGAAATGGCTCTCCATGGCTTTAAAGAGGGTTTTTCGGTTGTTCATCCACCGTTGTTTAACGGATTGGTCTACACTTATTGCAAAACTCGAATGAGAGTTTTCTTGATTTCTATGAATTTGGATTTATGGAATATTATTGAAACCGATTTTCAACTTCCCTCTAAACCGATGAACGAATGGTCGGATTTGGAGAAGAAGTATTTTTCTTTAAACGCAAAGGCTATGAATGTCTTGTTTTGTGCACTTGACAAAAATGAATTTAATCATGTTTCGATGTGCGAAACGGCTTTTGATATTTGGCGAACACTTGAAATCACACACGAGGGAACTAGTAGAGTCAAAGACTCAAAAGTTAACATTTTATTGCATGATCTTGAGCTTTTTCGAATGCGACCAAGCGAGACTATAGGCGTCATGTACGCCCGTTTCATGGATATCATCAATAATCTAAGAGTTCTTGGTAAATCTTTTTCAAATTTTGATCTCGTAAGCAAGATCTTAAGATCCCTTCCAAAATGGTGGGATCCTAAAATAACCGTAATACAAGAAATAAAAGATTTAAATGTTTTTCCACTTGAAGAACTAATTGGTTCATTGATGACATATGAAATGGTGCACAATGCACATGATGAACATGATGAACAAAACAACCTTCCAAAGAACAGGAAGGATTTGGAACTCTGGACAAATGAATACCACTTGAGCGAAAACTCAAGTGATGAGGACAATGATGAACTTAAACTTCAAACACTAAATCCTAATAAGTTTATTAAAAAAAATCTAAAATAAACAATGAACTTGAACGGAGAAAGAGGCCAAAGAAGAAGATCACAAAGTGGGATGAATCGAACTCCTCCGAAGACGAGGAGAAAATCAAGAAAGGCGAGGTGGCAAACTAGGCCTTAACCACTTTTAATGAAAAGGTAATCGAAATCCCCTTGATTTATTTTGAAATTACTTATGCTTTCATGATGTATTTTCTTTTTTAGTTTAGAATTAATTTTCTTGAAAATTACATGTTTAAAAATAAAAATACAAAAATTATGATCATGCTAGTAATTTCGAAAATGATAATATTGCATATTTTATGATAAACAAACAAAATGATTTTGATTGAAAATATGAAATCATGGTTAAGAAGTAATAATGTGTTTCATGTTTGATTAACATTGTTGAATGAAATCATGTTTGATTAACATTGTTGAATGAAATCATGTTTGATTTGAAGTAATGCATAACAATGTAATGAAAATATTAGATGTTTTTGATACAATGATTGACAATTTTATGCATGAGATTTTAAGTTATACATGCTGATAAGCATGTGTTATTTTCATGAGTGTATTTGAAAAACATATGGCAAAACCATGTCCGAATGCATAAAAGTGTTAAATTTCATTTTTAGATTTTCTTGACCATAACAATTAATTTTTTAAAATCTATTGATCTTGATGGATTTATGACGCAATTCATTTTTTGATCCTAAACGTTGATGCATGTTTTTATTTAACATAAATGAAAAAGCATGCTAACATGAAATCAAATACTTAAAAAAAGGGAAAATATATTATGAAATCATGAATCTACCTATGTTATGAATTTTGTGAACCATAAAAGTGATTTTTATGATTTAAATTTGAAATGAGTTTTATCAAAATCATGATATTGATTTCTTGGAATTCATGACATGAGATAATTGAATCCTTGACTTACTCTTTATAAGGTTTGAAAATGGATGTTTAAAATCTTGCTTGATGAGTTGTTTTATAAGATTTTGCCTTTATCTTGATTTGGCATATAAAGACTAAGGTACGCTTAGATGAAAAAGAATCACTTAAAAAATGTTTTTCCCATCTGATCAAGATTAATAATTTCATGATATTTTGTGAATCTCGAAATTGATTTTGATGACTTAATTATGAGTTTCAAGTTAACGATTTGATTTGAATGAGTTTTATCTAAATCATAATCTTGATCTTGCAAAATTGGAATCACAAATATTATCTTTTGATATTCATGACTTGAATTTGATTGAAACATTGCATGCTTAAATTAATTATTCTCCTATGTTTCAAAAATTCTTTAAATGCCTTACGTGATGATTGAAAATTAACTTGCTTTATGATGAATTACGAATCATGACTTGATCTATGATATTGATATATTTTAATCATGATCCTTGGTTGTATAATTATTTTGCTCTATTAAAAGGATTTGTCAAATGAATCATGTCCTTCTTGAATTTTCTTGATATCATGACATGATTTTGTAATATGGCCTGTATAATGATTAAAATTTTTTGGCCATTGATTTCTCCCTTCTTTTCGGTAATGACATAGGGGGAGAAATATATGAATTGATACTATGAGTGTCATATTTGAATGAGAAATATATGAATTAATGCTGTGATTACCATATGCCATGTTTGCATCATGTTAAGATATCAAGAACTTGCATCGTAATTTTACTTGATAATATCTTGCTATGTGATGAAATGCTACGATTTGTTGCTAAAATGATTCATACAATACTTATGATTTTTATGTGATGTATTGCATATGATATGAATCATGATTAAAATTGCCTTAATTTGAATTCAAGGTTTATCTCAATTATGAAATTTTGAAATAAGAATGATTACTCATCTTTGTCATGATTTAGAAATTGACATAAAGGGTCTTCCCTTCTTTAGAAAGGATCTTCCCTTCTTTTTGACAATGACCAAGGGGGAGATAACTAGCGTGCACAATTCAAGAAGAAAGCAAAATTTGCACTTCTCAAAAGAGAAGAAATTGCTATCTTGAATATCACTGAGAATTGCTAGCTTGAAACATTAAGAAAATGCAAAAATGTGTTATCGTTCCTATCTCAAGAAAAGCAAATATGCCAACTTACATATCTTTGAATTTGCTAGCTTGTAAAACTTGCATATTTCAAGAAGCAAGAGTTGCTTTCTTGAACATCTCTAAATTGCTAGCTTGCAAGTTCTAAAATGTTATAAAATTGCTAGATTGCATAATGTTAAAAATTTAATATTTTTCATGCAATGAGTGGAACTTATATTACAAACACAAGAATAGTTGTACTTCTCCTTTTTGTTGATGACAAAGGGGGAGAAGTATATTGATGACATGACATGTTATGCATAAGTTTATGCATATGTTCATAATGATGTGGTGCAAGTATTCATGGTGAATATTGCAATAACTTGAATTTAGTTTGAATTCAAGATTCTATCAATATGGCATATTGATAGAGGGAATTTGTTTAAACTTTGGGAGTTAAGTTTAACTCCGTCATGAATTGGTTGTCATCATCAAAAAGGGGGAGATTGTTGAATCTCATATTTTGATGATGAAACCAATTGATAATTGTGTTTATGTCTTAATCTGCGTTTTGAGTGACGCAGGATGCTTCGATCAGGATGAGACAATTAAAGCAGAAAAAATCATGTTGTGCCGAAAGAACATGTCAGAAGATTGGACGTCGGGCCGGTGGATCGGTCGACGTATCGATAGAAGGCTTTAGGTCGTGGACTCGGGCATTGGGCCAAGAAAAGCGGGTATTGCGCCAAGGATATCGGAGTTGCGGAGTCAACTGGCCGATTGGGCAATAGGCCGCAAGAGAGGACGATGCGCCGAAGAATCGGACGAAGCGTCTATTGAATCTCGGATTTTGATGATGAAGTCAATTGTCATTTGTTATCTAATCTATGTGTTGAGATAAGTGTGCAGGATTAACTACGATGAGAGTAAGACAAGCAGCAGGAGTTGCGCCGGAGTCAAGATCATGATCACGTTGGGAGTTCGAGAGTTCGACGGAAGTTCGGACGGTCGTCGGAGGTTCAGAGAGAACAGATCCGAGAAGTCCAGAAGCTTGCCAAGCGAAGCTCGTCGGAACTCGCCAAGTGGATCGTCGCAAAGTCCAGGAGTATGCCGGATGTCCGCAGAAGGATCACCGAGGGTTATCGGTTGATCGACGGAAGTTGGCAGGAAACTCACCGGAAGAAGCGATTGACGCATCGGAGCAAGCTGCAGAAGTTGTCTTAGAGATAATCGTAGTTAGCACGATGATTAAGCATGAAAATGGGAGGTGATCCCATTAGCTTAATCTTGGGGCAATTGGGCCCCTGAAAAGATTCAAAGTGGGTCGAATGGAGTGAACCATTCGGACCCTGATTGCACCAGGAGGTGCAACCGCCCCAGCCAGGAGGTGCAACCGCCTGGGCTGTGGGGTTGAGAGGTGCAACCGCCCCAGCCAGGAGGTGCAACCGCCTGGGCTGTGGGGCTGGGAGGTGCAACCGCCCCAGCCAGGAGGTGCAACCGCCAGGGGTGCACGGCTGGGAGGTGCAACCGCCCCAGCCAAGAGGTTGCACCGCCAGAGCTCAAGTTCCGAGCTCTGCCAGGCGATGCAACCACCAAGCTCAGTCTTCGAGCTTTGGCAGAGAGGTGCATCAGCCTGAGCTCAGTCTCGAGCTCTGCTAGGTGATGCATTCACCAAGCTCAGTCTTCGAGCTCTGGCAGAGAGGTGGATCAGCCTGAGCTCAGCTTGGAGCTCTGCCAGGTGATGCAACCACCGAGCTCTGTTTCGAGCTCTGCCAGGTGATGCATTCACCAAGCTCAGTCTTCGAGCTCTACCAGGTGATGCAACCATCGAGCTCAGTCTTCGAGCTCTGGCAGAGAGGAGCAATCGGCAGAGCTCAGTCTTCGAGCTCTGCCAGGCGGTGCCACCTCTCCAGTCGAGAGGTGCAACCGCCTGATCCCAGAATTCTGGGATTTGATCGATTTGATCGTTTTGAGCTCGAATTTTGAATTGGGTTGGGGCCTATAAATACCCCACCCATTCAGCACTGAAAAGACACAGACCAATACCGAAATTGTGATCTTTTCTGTGATTCTAAAGAGCTCAAAAGTGTTGTAAAGCCTTTAAGTCTCCTCCTTCTGTTCTTCAAGTTTTCAATTGTAAAGTGAGGAGAGAAAGGTCTGTAAAGGTTGTCTCCTAAGCCTGCCAAAAGGAGAGAAATTGTAAGAGGGAAGTTTGGCCTTCGCCCATTGAAGGAAGGCACCTAGTTGACGTCGGCAACCTCATCGGTGGAGGAAGCCAAAAGTGGAGTAGGTCAAGGCTGACCGAACCACTCTAAATCTCTGGTTTGCGTTTACTTTCGAGCACTTTATCATTACTGCAAACCTCCCTCATCACTACTGCTCTCTGCGCTTTCACGAACAAGTTCTAAGTGCTGTTCTTCCAAATCTGCATTCAGACGTAAACTCGTATTTTCATACATTACAGTTTACGTTTACGTTTGATTCTGCAGAACTGTTTTCCGTGCTTTTACGAACGAGCTTCCTTGCAGTTTACGCTTACATTTTAATCCTATTGATAACTGCAATCTGTCCTCTACGATTTTACGAACGAGTTTCAACATTTAGACGTAAAACTGCATTCAGACGTAAATCGGCTTTCTTCGCTCAATTATCATATTTCAGTTCACGTTTACGTCTTGGTTTCAACTGCATACTGCCTTCTGCGAGTATACAAACTAGTTTCAAGGTTTAGACGTAAATCTGCGTCTAACTGCGTTTAGACGTAAATCTGCGTTTAGACGTAAAACTGCGTTTAGACGTAAAACTGCGTTTAGACGTAAAACTGCGTTTAGACGTAAAACTGCGTTTAGACGTAAAACTGCGTTTAGACGTAAATCTGCGTTTAGACGTAAAACTACGTTTAGACGTAAAACTGCGTTTAGACGTAAATCTGCATTTAGACGTAAATCTGCATTTAGACGTAAATCTGAGTTTAGACGCAAAACTGCGCTTAGACGCAAAACTGCGCTTAGACGCAATCTGCGCTTAGACGCAAAACTGCGCTTAGACGCAATCTGCGCTTAGACGCAAACTGCACTTAGATACAAACTGAGAATTTGCTTTTGCATCATAATAGTTCTTAAACAAACGCAGCTTTTGGTTTTAAATCGCTGTAAGATTTCCGCTGCACTAATTCACCCCCCCCCCTCTTAGTGCTCTCGATCCTAACAATTGGTATCAGAGCAAGGTTAACTCTCTAAAGGATTAAAACCCAAGAGAGATGGCATACGCCGGAAACCAAGAGGGGCATTCGATTACACGTCCACCCATGTTCAGTGGAACGGACTACACTTACTGGAAGTCCCGAATGAGGATCTTTCTTATTTCTATGGATTTTGAACTGTGGAACCTTGTTGAAAATGGATTTTCAAAATCTTCTCTTCCAATGATCGATTGGAACGATTTGGAGAAGAAGGCTTTCGCTCTTAATGCAAAGGCTATGAATGCCTTATTTTGCGCTCTTGATAAAAACGAGTTTAATCGTGTTTCAACTTGCGAAACTGCTTTTGATATTTGGCACACACTTGAAGTGACCCACGAGGGCACAAGTAGAGTGAAAGAGTCAAAAATCAATCTGTTGCTGCATTCTTTTGAACTTTTCCGAATGAAACCGAGTGAAACCATTGGCGACATGTTTACCCGTTTCACGGATGTCGTCAACGGTCTAAAAGGACTCGGAAAGAGCTTTTCGGATTTTGAGCTTGTTAATAAGATACTAAGATCCCTTCCTAAGAGTTGGGATCCTAAAGTCACCGCCATTCAAGAGGCAAAAGATCTACGAAATTTCCCTCTTGAAGAACTAATCGGGTCATTAATGACCTACGAAATGACTTGCAAAGCTCATGAAGAGCAAGAAGACATCCTTCCAAAGAACAGGAAGGATATGGCACTTAAAACTTCTGAATGCCACTTGAGAGAAAACTCAAGTGATGAGGACTGTGATGATGACTTGGCACTTTTGACAAGAAAGTTTAAAAAATTCTTCAAAAGAAACAAGTTTAAAAACGATGTGAAAAATAAACTTGAACCTAAGAAGGACCAAGTGATCTGCTATGAATGTAAAAAGCTGGGACATTACAAAAGTGATTGTCCCCAAGTCAAGAAAAGAACAACAAAGAAGAAGGCGCTCCAAGCAACATGGGATGATTCGAGCGCATCCGAGGAAGAAGAATCCAACACCGAGCAAGTTGCTCATTACGCCTTTATGGCCATCGAAGAGGAGGTAACGGATTTATTAGATGCTGATTTATCTTTCGATGAATTATTAAATGCCTTCCATGATTTATTTGATGAATGCAAAGTTATAAATAGAAAATACAAGTTGCTAAAAAGGGTACATGATAATCTTACTTGTGAGTTTGATAAGTTAAAAGTCGAACATCATGATAGTTTAAACTCATGTATCAAATGTCATGATTTAGAAACTATACAAAAAGAAAACTTGCTGCTTAAGGACACCTTGAAGAAATTCGAGGTTGGTAGCAAGTCATTAAACATGATCCTTACAAACAAGGGTCATGCTCCCAAAAGAAGTGGGATTGGATTTGTGAGGAGTCCTCACCGAAATCCAACTACCTTTGTAAAAGGCCCCATCTTACACGTTCAACACCAAACCAAGTGCAACTTTTGTTGCAAATCTGGACACAAGACACATTGTTGTCCATTCAAGAAAATAAGTCCAAACAAATTAATTTGGGTTCCTAAAGGAACCATGATAAACTCTATGCAACATGATAGAAAATGTAGATCTATTTATGAGGCACCCAAAAGCAAATGGATTCCTAAAGATCATCCGTTCCTATAAAAACATTGAAAGTCTAGGCCGGAGCAAGAAATAATGTTCTGCTCCTTGACTCTCAATGATCATAAAATCAAAAAGGAACTCGCAACGCTTAAGTAACAAGTGGAAGCTATGAAATCACAAATACGATACAATTAGAAACATATGATATCCAAATTCACATACCCCTGATCTTCAAAACCTGTTCATCTACGAATTAATTCTTGTAGAAACTAAACATGTCATGATCTTAAAAAGGGACACCAAACAAACATTCGTATGCACGTTAAAAGATCTATCTTACAAAGAGCTTCTTCCTTAAATAAAAACTCATACGAAATCATGTAACAAACATCAATTGCTCTGAAACTCTCCTCAAGGCAAATTCTCCCAAATCAAATCATCCTAAGTACTCACCTGCTGCAGGCGGTGGCACCTCTCCAGCTGGCGGTTGCACCTCCAGCCATCACGGGTGGCCAGAGGTTGCACCGCTCCAGCCAGAGGTGCAACCGCCAGCAGCTCTGCCCCCTTAAAATCACGCTAGGGCCGGCTAAGGAACCGACCCCAACTCACCCCCATTTCCTCCTCTACTCTTCCAAGACTCCTCCATTCCCACTTCACTCCTCTAAGCCTTCCAAATACCTCCCATTTCGGAGCAAAACATCAAGAATCCTTCCTTCTCTTGAAGATTTCACAAAGGTATTCTCTAAGAAGCTCTTAAATTCTGTTTTGTTCTTCATTTACTTTAGCTCATCATCATCCCTTTAAAACAGCAGTAGTAATGGGATCTAGAAGATCCTCAAGGGACAAGGGAAAGAGGAGAGTAGTAGAAGAGTTTGATCTCACTCTTTTTGATTCCAAAAACCATGCTGAAAAATTTCTCTCCTTCGAACTAAGAAGCATCAATAAGGGAAAATACGTAGATCTGAATGAACTAAGAGATGTAGAGACTATCCATTGGTTTGCAAACCTTAATCTACTTCCCATTTTGCAGATCAACGAACCCATTTATCCTAGACTAGTTAGATTGTTTTATAACAACATGCAAAAAGATGATGAAGAAAGGATATCAACCTATCTCTTAGGACAACACATTTCAATCACTGATAGATTCATTTGTGATATGATAGGTATTCCCATGAAAAGCATAGGACTTTACTTCAAAGGATCATGGGATGAAAAAACTATTGAAACATCCTACGTTGAAGCCTTAGGAACAATCCTTGCCAATCCTAACGTAGAATCTATTCCTAAAAGTTGTGAACATCTAATGCCCTTTAACACTAAGATACTTCATCATATCATGACTAGTATAATTCTTCCTAAGCAATACCATCATGATGAAGTGAGTCAATTGGAATTAGGAATTATGTACCTAATTATGAAAGAACGTGACATTTGTCTTGGCTATCTGATCCAACAAAACATGTTGGAATTATCTACGAAAGATATGATGCTCCCATATGGTGGAATTATTACTAGAATAATGAAAGCTTACGACATTCAAATACCACTAGAAGAAGAAGTAATGAAATCAGATAGATACAGCATAATAAACAAAAATCTACTTCACCGACTGAGATGTCACTATAGAAACGGTAACTGGGTTAGAATGCCTAGAAGAACTGATCCCCCTCAGCTTGAACCTGAACCAGAGCCGGAAACCCCAGTCTTTAGGAGTACCCACTCTCCTCCGATCTGTCCCTTTGAGGAAACACATCCGGTTGAGCAAACTCACACATCATCCATCGAAGATATCGGGATTCGGATGGACCGATTTGAGCAACGACAAGAACGGCTTGAACTTCGACAAGATCAAATCCTAACCGAGCTACAACAAATCCATCGACAATTTGACTCTTTATTTAGGCACTTTAATCTTCCACCTCATGAATAAGCTTGTATAAACATCTGATGTTTTTGATATGACATGTTGTAAACTCCTTATGTTATTCATGAAGGACTTTGTCTTTATGATTACCTGATATGCTGTACATATGTTACCCTGATATGGTTATCTTTGTCTGTGTAAGCATATTTGCAAACATCTCTTGTTGTTTATCTCGGTTTTTGCACTGAAACTAAAAAGGTTTAAAAGCCTATGCCTTGAAAATATGAAGCAACATACCAATGTAAGTTGATAAGTCAGCAGTATGACATTGATATGGTTGCTATTGCTAATATGATTGCTATCATGCCATGTATCAAACAAAATGTGCATCATACGAGCTGATATCTTACCATGTGATGCAATGCTACACTTGCTGAAATAAAAATCCTGCTATGCAATATGATATAATGCTGCACTTGAAATAATTGTGTTACTACATCAAAATTATTTTTCGAATGTTATTACTATTACATGCCTTGACAACGCTTGATCAAATAACATGTTGCAAATTATGTGACAAATATTTTTAACCAAATGCATGTAAGAAGTTCATTTTTCGGGTTGTATGCTAAAAATGGGATGTTCCCGTACACTCTTATGAAAACTCTTTGGAAAATGACTTTCCTCCGTCAAGCAAAAAAGAGATATATGTGTCATAACTTCCTTTATATGCTTGATAATGCTATCTTGCTTTTTGTTGATGACAAAGGGGGAGAAAAATATGAATTGATAAACACTATGTCATAGCTGAACTGCCATAATCATATCTATGTCATAGTTGCAAATACTTGAGTGATGCTATAAAATAAACAATGTTATGCCATCCTTGCATCACCAAGAGATATGTGAACATGTGCTATAGAAAAATATGAATTAATAAACACTATGTCATAGCTAAACTGCCATAATCATATCTATGTCATAGTTGCAAATACTTGAGTGATGCTATAAACAATGTTATGCCATCCTTGCATCACCAAGAGATATGTGAACATGTACTATAGTTTGCATCATATCTTGATTTGATATTGTAAAGAAAATGCAAACTTACTAGAAAATCTCAAATGTGAGCATCATGTAAAAAGTCCTTCGTAGCTTTATATGATTACATGATGAATGGTTACAAACACAATCATACAAACTTGATGATGTATGTCATGCCTTGACATAATTCTTGAAGAGATACATCATGATAGGCATCATGATGGGAGCATTGATAAGTTTAACTGATCTAACTTATCAATACGTCACTTGAATTCTTAGGTCTTGAATTCAAGGTTGACTTATCTCAACTATGGCATATAGATAGGGGGAGTTAAGGATAACTCCTTTATCAATTGATTGTCATCATCAAAAAGGGGGAGATTGTTGAATCTCGGATTTTGATGATGAAGTCAATTGTCATTTGTTATCTAATCTATGTGTTGAGATAAGTGTGCAGGATTAACTACGATGAGAGTAAGACAAGCAGCAGGAGTTGCGCCGGAGTCAAGATCATGATCACGTTGGGAGTTCAAGAGTTCGACGGAAGTTCGGACGGTCGTCGGAGGTTCAGAGAGAACAGATCCGAGAAGTCCAGAAGCTTGCCAAGCGAAGCTCGTCGGAACTCGCCAAGTGGATCGTCGCAAAGTCCAGGAGTATGCCGGATGTCCGCAGAAGGATCACCGAGGGTTATCGGTTGATCGACGGAAGTTGGCAGGAAACTCGCCGGAAGAAGCGATTGACGCATCGGAGCAAGCTGCAGAAGTTGTCTTAGAGATAATCGTAGTTAGCACGATGATTAAGCATGAAAATGGGAGGTGATCCCATTAGCTTAATCTTGGGGCAATTGGGCCCCTGAAAAGATTCAAAGTGGGTCGAATGGAGTGAACCATTCGGACCCTGATTGCACCAGGAGGTGCAACCGCCCCAGCCAGGAGGTGCAACCGCCTGGGCTGTGGGGTTGAGAGGTGCAACCGCCCCAGCCAGGAGGTGCAACCGCCTGGGCTGTGGGGCTGGGAGGTGCAACCGCCCCAGCCAGGAGGTGCAACCGCCAGGGGTGCACGGCTGGGAGGTGCAACTGCCCCAGCCAAGAGGTTGCACCGCCAGAGCTCAAGTTCCGAGCTCTGCCAGGCGATGCAACCACCAAGCTCAGTCTTCGAGCTTTGGCAGAGAGGTGCATCAGCCTGAGCTCAGTCTCGAGCTCTGCCAGGTGATGCATTCACCAAGCTCAGTCTTCGAGCTCTGGCAGAGAGGTGGATCAGCCTGAGCTCAGCTTGGAGCTCTGCCAGGTGATGCAACCACCGAGCTCTGTTTCGAGCTCTGCCAGGTGATGCATTCACCAAGCTCAGTCTTCGAGCTCTGCCAGGTGATGCAACCATCGAGCTCAGTCTTCGAGCTCTGGCAGAGAGGAGCAATCGGCAGAGCTCAGTCTTCGAGCTCTGCCAGGCGGTGCCACCTCTCCAGTCGAGAGGTGCAACCGCCTGATCCCAGAATTCTGGGATTTGATCGATTTGATCGTTTTGAGCTCGAATTTTGAATTGGGTTGGGGCCTATAAATACCCCACCCATTCAGCACTGAAAAGACACAGACCAATACCGAAATTGTGATCTTTTCTGTGATTCTAAAGAGCTCAAAAGTGTTGTAAAGCCTTTAAGTCTCCTCCTTCTGTTCTACAAGTTTTCAATTGTAAAGTGAGGAGAGAAAGGTCTGTAAAGGTTGTCTCCTAAGCCTGCCAAAAGGAGAGAAATTGTAAGAGGGAAGTTTGGCCTTCGCCCATTGAAGGAAGGCACCTAGTTGACGTCGGCAACCTCATCGGTGGAGGAAGCCAAAAGTGGAGTAGGTCAAGGCTGACCGAACCACTCTAAATCTCTGGTTTGCGTTTACTTTCGAGCACTTTATCATTACTGCAAACCTCCCTCATCACTACTGCTCTCTGCGCTTTCACGAACAAGTTCTAAGTGCTGTTCTTCCAAATCTGCATTCAGACGTAAACTCGTATTTTCATACATTACAGTTTACGTTTACGTTTGATTCTGCAGAACTGTTTTCCGTGCTTTTACGAACGAGCTTCCTTGCAGTTTACGCTTACATTTTAATCCTATTGATAACTGCAATCTGTCCTCTACGATTTTACGAACGAGTTTCAACATTTAGACGTAAAACTGCATTCAGACGTAAATCGGCTTTCTTCGCTCAATTATCAGATTTCAGTTCACGTTTACGTCTTGGTTTCAACTGCATACTGCCTTCTGCGAGTATACAAACTAGTTTCAAGGTTTATACGTAAATCTGCGTCTAACTGCGTTTAGACATAAATCTGCGTTTAGACGTAAAACTGCGTTTAGACGTAAAACTGCGTTTAGACGTAAAACTGCGTTTAGACGTAAAACTGCGTTTAGACGTAAATCTGCGTTTAGACGTAAAACTACGTTTAGACGTAAAACTACGTTTAGACGTAAATCTGCGTTTAGACGTAAATCTGCATTTAGACGTAAATCTGAGTTTAGACGCAAAACTGCGCTTAGACGCAAAACTGCGCTTAGACGCAATCTGCGCTTAGACGCAAAACTGCGCTTAGACGCAATCTGCGCTTAGACGCAAACTGCACTTAGATACAAACTGAGAATTTGCTTTTGCATCATAATAGTTCTTAAACAAACGCAGCTTTTGGTTTTAAATCGCTGTAAGATTTCCGCTGCACTAATTCACCCCCCCCCCTCTTAGTGCTCTCGATCCTAACAGCGTCGAGGGACCAATGACATGCCGGACAACTTGGTTAATTGCTTAGGAATAATTGTCTCGATCAAAGTTTTGTTTTACATGTGCAGGATTAACTATGATAAAAGTAAGACATGCAGTAACAGTTGCGCCGGAGTCAAGACTATGATCACGTTGGGAGTTCGAGAGTTCGACGGAAGTCCGGACGATCGTCGGAGGTTCTGTGGGAATAAATCCGAGAAGTCCAGGAGCTTGTCAAAGAAGCTCGTCCGAACTCGCCAAGTGGATCATCGCAAGTCCAGGAGTTTGCAGGAAATCCATAGGAGCATTACCGAAGGTTCATCGGATGATCGACGGAAGTTCACCGGAAGCTCGTCGGAAGAAGCGATTGACGCACCGGAGCATGTTGCAGTAAATGTCTTAAGAAATTTATAGTTAGCACGATAATTAAGTTAGAAATGGGAGATGATCCCATTAACTTAATCTTGGGGCAATTGGGCCCTTGACATACCCAAATTGGGTCGAATGGATCAGCCCATTCGGACCCAGATTACTTGGCCAGAGGTGGCACCGCCCAGGGCTCAGTCTTCGAGCTCTGGCTGGGCGGTGCAACCGCCTCTAACAGAGGTGCAACCGCCTGAGCTCGGTCTCTGAGCTCTGGCTACGTGGTGCAACCGCCCTAGTCAGGCGATGGCACTACCTGAGCTCGGTCTCCAAGCTCTGGCAGGAGGTACAACCGCCCCTGACAGGAGGTGGTACCGCCCAGAGGCTCAGTCTTCTAGCTCTGCCAAGTGGTGCAATCACCCCAGTCAGGCGGTGCAACCGCCAGACCCCGGAATTCCGGGAGATGACAGTTTTGAGCTCCAAATTCAAATTGGGTTGGGGCCTATAAATACCCCACCCTTTCAGCTATGAAAGGGCAACCTAAAACCACCGAAATCCTGATCTTACTCTGTGATTTTTAGAGCTCAAAAGTGTTGTATGAGTTAAAAGTTCTTCGCCATCTTTTCCTCCAAGTTCTGATCTTTCAAGAGAGGAGAGAAAATTATGTAAGGGTTGTCTCCTAAGCTCATCAAAAGGAGTGAAACTATAAAAGGGTGATTGGCCTTCACCTATTGAAGGAAGGCCTATAGTGGACGTCGGTGACCTCGTCGGTGGAGGAAGCCAGAAGTGGATGTAGGTCAAGATTGACCGAACCACTCTAAAATCGCGGTGCTCTCTGGTTTACATTTACTTTGAGCATATTATCTTACTGCAAACCTCCTCAATAGCTTACTACCTTCTGCGCTTTTATGATCGTGTTTCAAAGTTCAGTATTTTCTGAATCGGTGTTTAGACGTAAATCGGTTTTATCGTACGAACATCATATTTCAGTTTGCGCTTATATTTTCATTTCCATCATAACTGCAAACTACCTTTATAGATTCGCTTTAACTACATCTTGCTTGATCACAAGTTAAAGTGATTTACGAATCGGCTTTTCTACCGAAATCGCTCTTATCGAACGAACGTAGTTTTAATCGTTGAAAGTTTTCCGCTGCACTAATTCACCCCCCGCCCCTCCTCTTAGTGCTCTTGATCCTAACAAAAACAAGAGAGATAAGCAAACATATAAGAAGAAGGGGAGGGGAATTTATAGGGCAGAGCCCCGCCAACCGAGGCAACCCTTCTTCTCCCCCAGAAGTCCAGCGGTTGCCTCCCTCACCTTAAACAACTGAAGGCACACAATTCCCGAGACAAGCAACGAGATTCCTCCCATCTCACCCGGCGAGAAACTTCCTGCCAAACGTAGAGATTTCCCGCCAAAACACAGAAATTTCCTGCCAAAACATCGAAATGTCCCACCAAACACAGAAGCTTCCCGCCAAAAGAAAAGACTCCCCGCCAATGCTGAAGCTTTCAAAGGATGAAGATTTCCCACACAAACTGCGATGCCCGAGTCACGCCACTTGGCCGCATCAGTCATACAACGCCCGAGTCATGCTGCTCGGCCATATCAGTCATGCGGTGCCCGAGTCACATCGCTCGGCCGCATTAATCATACAGTGCCTGAGTCACACTACTCAGCTGCATCAGTCATACAATGCCCGAGTCACGCTGCTCTACCGCATTAGTCATACAGTGCCCAAGTCATACCGCTCTATCACGGACAAACTTCAAAACAGGGTGTTTGATGTAATGCTTATGTATGTCTGTGTCTTTTGGCATGTTCATGCCTTGTACAACATGTAGAGGGGCGGCCGAAGGCATAATAGTCCCATTTTAGTTGGGTTGGTGGCCTCTTTAGGCTTGTAAATAAAGGTTGTCATGTGGACACGTGCGAGAGCTTTTCGGTCTGTAATAGACCATTTTACCCTTTGTTGTGCCACTGTTCAGAACTTAAAAAGTCTGTTTGTAATTTGCATTGTCTATGAAGTGTTTTTCGGACATGTTTGCTTATGGATCCCGATTGAGGCGTTCTCTCTAACCCATTCTCTCTTTTAGTGGTCCTAAGGGACAAAGGGAGGCTTCGGGGAGGTTGACCTTTGCGGACGGACTCGCAAGGGTGCCGCACAACTTAGGCAAATCCAGCTAAGTCCGTGTCATATAGTTGTTGAATCTCGTATTTTGATGATGAAACTACTTGATATATGTTTATGATTTAATCTGCGTTTTGAGTGACGCAGGATGCTTCGATCAGGATGAGACAATTAAAGCAGGATAATCATGTTGTGCCGAAGGAACATGTCAGAAGATTGGACGTCGGGCCGGTGGATCGGTCGACGTATCGACAGAAGGCTTCGGGCCGTGAACTCGGGCATCGGGCCAAGAAGAGCGGGTATTGTGCCAAGGATATCGGAGTTGTGGAGTCAACTGGCCGATTGGGCAATAGGATGCACGAGAGGACGATGCGCCGAAGAATCGGACGAAGCGTCGAGAGACCAATGACATGTCGGACAACTTGGTTAATTGCTTAGGATTAATTGTCTCGATCGAAGTTTTGTTTTGTTGTGCAGGATTAACTACGATGAAAGTAAGACAAGCAGCAGGTGTTGCGCCGGAGTCAAGATCATGATCACGTTGGGAGTTCGAGAGTTCGACGGAAGTTCGGACGGTCGTCGGAGGTTCAGAGAGAACAGATCCGAGAAGTCCAGAAGCTTGCCAAGCGAAGCTCGTCGGAACTCGCCAAGTGGATCGTCGCAAAGTCCAAGAGTATGCCGGATGTCCGCAGAAGGATCACCGATGGTTATCGGTTGATCGACGGAAGTTGGCCGGAAACTCGCCGGAAGAAGCGATTGACGCATCGGAGCAAAGCTGCAGAAGTTGTCTTAGAGTTAATCGTAGTTAGCATTATGATTAAGCATGAAAATGGGAGGTGATCCCATTAGCTTAATCTTGGGGCAATTGGGCCCCTGAAAAGATTCAAAGTGGGTCGAATGGAGTGAACCATTCGGACCCTGATTGCACCAGGAGGTGCAACCGCCCCAGCCAGGAGGTGCAACCGCCTGGGCTGTGGGGCTGGGAGGTGCAACCGCCCCAGCCAGGAGGTGCAACCGCCAGGGCTGCAAGGCTGGGAGGTGCAACCGCCCCAGCCAAGAGGTTGCACCGCCAGAGCTCAAGTTCCGAGCTCTGCCAGGCGATGCAGCCACAGAGCTCAGTCTTCGAGCTCTGGCAGAGTGGTGCATCAGCCTGAGCTCAGTCTCGAGCTTTGCCAGGTGATGCATTCACCAAGCTCAGTCTTCGAGCTCTGGCAGAATGGTGCATCAGCTTGAGCTCAGTTTGGAGCTCTGCCAAGTGATGCAACCACCGAGCTCAGATTTCGAGCTCTGCCAGGTGATGCAACCATCGAGCTCAGTCTTCGAGCTCTGGCAGAGAGAAGCAATCGGCAGAGCTCAGTCTTCGAGCTCTGCCAGGCGGTGCCACCTCTCCAGTCGAGAGGTGCAACCGCCTGATCCCAGAATTCTGGGATTTGATCGATTTGATCGTTTTGAGCTCGAATTTTGAATTGGGTTGGGGCCTATAAATACCCCACCCATTCAGCACTGAAAAGACACAGACCTATACCAAAATCGTGATCTTTTCTGTGATTCTAAAGAGCTCAAAAGTGTTGTAAAGCCTTTAAGTCTCCTCCTTCTGTTCTTCAAGTTTTTGATTGTAAAGTGAGGAGAGAAAGGTCTGTAAAGGTTGTCTCCTAAGCCTGCCAAAAGGAGAGAAACTGTAAGAGGGAAGTTTGGCCTTCGCCCATTGAAGGAAGGCACCTAGTTGACGTCGACAACCTCATCGGTGGAGGAAGCCAAAAGTGGAGTAGGTCAAGGCTGACCGAACCACTCTAAATCTCTGGTTTGCGTTTAATTTCGAGCACTTTATCATTACTGCAAACCTCCCTCATCACTACTGCTCTCTGCGCTTTCACGAACAAGTTCTAAGAGCTGTTCTTCCAAATCTGCATTCAGACGTAACTTCGTATTTTCATACATTACAGTTTACGTTTACGTTTTATTCTGCAGAACTGTTTTCCGCGCTTTTACGAACGAGCTTCCTTGCAGTTTACGCTTACATTTTAATCCTATTAATAACTGCAATCTGTCCTCTACGATTTTACGAACGAGTTTCAACATTTAGACGTAAAACTGCATTCAGACGTAAATCGGCTTTCCTCGCTCAATCATCAGATTTCAGTTCACGTTTACGTCTTGATTTCAACTGCATACTGCCTTCTGCGAGTATACAAACTAGTTTCAAAGTTTAGACGTAAATCTGCGTCTAGACGTAAAACTGCGTTTAGACGTAAATCTGCGTTTAGACGTAAAACTGCGTTTGGACGTAAAACTGCGTTTAGACGTAAATCTGCGTTTAGATGTAAAACTGCGTTTAGACGTAAAACTGCGTTTAGACGTAAATCTGCGTTTAGACGTAAATCTGCATTTAGACGTAAATCTGAGTTTAGACGCAAAACTGCGCTTAGACGCAAAACTGCGCTTAAACGCAATCTGCACTTAGACGCAAACTGCACTTAGATACAAACTGAGAATTTGCTTTTGCATCATAATAGTTTTTGAACGAACGCAGCTTTTGGTTTTTAAATTATTATAAGATTTCCGCTGCACTAATTCACCCCCCCCCCTCTTAGTGCTCTTGATCCTAACAATTGGTATCAGAGCGGGGTATTTCTCATTTCGGATTTACACCCGAGAGAAATGACTTTTCAAGAGGGCTATTCGGTCTTTCGTCCACCGTTCTTTAACGGATTGGACTACACTTATTGGAAAACTCGAATGAGAGTTTTCTTAATTTCTCTAAATCTGGATTTATGGAATATCATTGAAAACGGTTTTCAACTTCCCTCCAAACCGATGAACGAATGGTCGGTTTTGGAGAAGAAGAATTTTTCTTTAAACGCAAAGGCTATGAATGCCTTATTTTGCGCATTGGACAAAAATGAGTTCAATCGGATTTCTACGTGTGAAACGGCTTTCGATATTTGGCGCACTCTTGAAATCACGCACGAGGGAACTAGTAGAGTCAAAGACTCGAAAGTTAATATTCTACTGCTTGATTTCGAGCTTTTTCATATGAAACCAAGCGAAACCGTTGTTGACATGTACACCCGTTTTACGGATGTCGTCAATGGTTTAAAATCACTTGGTAAAAGCTTTTCGGATTTTGAACTCGTTAACAAAGTTTTGCGCTCACTTTCTAAAACTTGGGATTCAAAAGTAACTGCTATTCAAGAATCGAAAAACTTGAACCATTTTCCACTTGAAGAACTAATTGGTTCATTGATCACATATGAAATGACGTGCAATGCACGTGAAGAACTTGAGAACCACCTTCCAAAGAACAGGAAGGATTTGGAACTCTGGACAAATGAATGCCACTTGAGCGATGACTCAAGTGATGAGGACAATGATGAACAAACCAACCTTCCAAAGAACAGGAAGGATTTGGGACATAGAACATTTGAAGACCACTCGAGCATAAGCTCAAGTGATGGTGAACTTAAAATGAAACGAAAATTAAAAAGCAAAAAGAATGGAACTACTTGCTTTAAACGCAAGAAGAAGAACAAAAATTGGGATGAATCGAGCTCCTCCGAAGAAGAGAAAGTCAACAAAAGCAAGGCGGCAAACTATGCCTTAACAGCCTACAATGATAAGGTAATCGAAATCCCCCTAATTTACTTCGAAATTACATGATGCTTTTCATGATGCACTTTTCTTTTTCTTTAAATTTTGTTGAAAATTATATTTTTAATAATTTAACAATGAAAATGCAAAAATATGATCATGCTTGTAATCTTGAAAATGATAATGAAAATTGCATGTCTTATGTTAATGCAAGATAGAAATCTAATGATTTTACACCTAGTGAGATTAATCTTATGTGCTTGAGAAGCAAGAATGTATATTTTGATGATTTTCATATTGCTTTTCAATGACGATACATGGCTTTTGTCTGGAAGGCTTGATATTTTTCATTGTCTTTGTTTATTAAATATAATGTATGGTTTTGACATAAGAATAAAGATTTGAGCATGCTATTATAAAGTCAATCATAAATTAAAATTAAAGAAGTTTTAGGCATTTATAAGAATCATTCAAAATTATCTTCAATGAAACCTTGCTTAATGTTGCAATGAAAATATTAAAGTTATACTTGATGATTTCAGATTTGACAAATGCTACACTTTAAATATGAATCATTCTTCAATCAGATTAAATGCTTCAATCATTTTTCTAACTCTAGAGTTCTCGATTTTGGTGAAATACAAGTGATAAATTCATTTATGATATCTTGTAAATCACTTGAATTATGAATGAGTTTTTCTTTTTTATGATGTGTTAAAAGAATCACTTAAAAAGAAAATGTTTTTCCCATTTTATCGAGATTAATGATTTCATGATATTATGTGAATCTCGAAACTAATTTTGATGAAATAGTAATAACGTTATTCATGTTATGAATCTTAAAAATGATAATATGCTTCATGTGATAATATGAATACATGAAACACTTATGATATTCTGTGTATTCATAAAATATTTATCTCATCATCCAATAACTCTTCTTGATATTCCTTATGAGATGAAATGAAATAATGCATGAAATACAAATGAGGAGTTAATGATCATGCATAATAGGATGTAATGAATTCTAGATACCATCGTTTGAATATCTATGATCATGCTGCCAAAATGATGTATCATGAATGCTTGAATATCATGTTTGATATGCTCATGATGATGATTGATTTTTCGGTATCATGCATAAATTTTTTGAAATATAATGTTAATAAATTTGTGCATTGAAACTATAATGATGCACAAATAAGAATGATTACTTACCTTTGTCATGATTTAGAAATTGATGTAAAGGGTTTTTCCCTTGTTGACAATGACTAAGGGGGAGATAGCTAGCTTGTACAAGTCAAGAAGATGAAAAAACTTGATTGCTAGCTTGCCTATCTCAAGAGGCAAAAATGCTAACTTGCACATCTAGCAAAACTTGACAAATTTGCATATATCAAGAAGCAAGAGTTGCTTTCTTGAACATCTCAAAATTGCTAGCTTGCGGGCCTTAAAATGTACAAATTTTTTGCTAGCTTGTATATGGTAAACCTGCTATCATACTATCATGATAATGAGTATGTCTTATCTTTATGATTGAATTTGAAAAACAATGGCAAAAATACGTCTTAATGATTGAACGTGTTAAAATTATTTTTCGAACCTTCTTGATTGAATGATTGAATCACTTGACTGGCATAATGATTTTACACAATTACATGTTGAAAATTATGTGCTTGAATACAAAACTTCCATGATAACAAGCATGCTTTACCTTCATGATTGTAATTGAATATCTATAGCAAAACCTTGTTCGAATGGAAGAAAGACTCAAATTTCATTTTCGGATTCTCTTGAGTCTAACATATCAAGTTCACTCTCTTCCAAACTTAACAAGCATATGTCATATCAAGTTTAGTTCATATCATTGATTTTTGACATATGTAATTGACTAGCAAATACATCTCTCATACACACATCATGTGAAAAATATTTTTTGAGAAATGGATTTGATGAATATGGATGAAAGTGTTTTTACTTGCAAGGATTTATTTCACATACATAACAACAAGCACTTATGCTTAAAATTTGCTTATATCGTTCTCCGTTTTGTTGATGACAAAGGGGGAGAAATATATGAATTGATGCTATGAACACTGATGCTAGGCTTGCATCATCAAGAGATATATGAATTGATGCTATGATTGCCAAACTTGTATTATGCCATGTTTTCATCATGCGTTAAGATATCAAGAACTTGTATCGTAATTTTACGCGTTGATATCTTACCATGTGATGAACTGCTATAATTGATAAACACTTGAAATGTTTGCATTATGATATCAAAAGCTTACATCGCAATTTTTTTTCATGTTGATATTTGATATTAGCAAACTTGCATGATGATAAAACTTGATATTATGATTTTCATGCAATGAGTTGAACCAATATCACAAACACTTGATTGTAGTACTTCTCCTTTTTGTTGATGACAAAGGGGGAGAAGTATGTTGATGACATGACATGTGATGCATAAGTTTATGCATAAGTTCATGTTGACGTGTTGCAAGTATTCATGATGAATATTGCAATGACTTGAATTCAGTTTGAATTCAAGGTTCTATCAATATGGCATATTGATAGGGGGAGTTTGTTTAAACTCCGGGAGTTAAGTTTAACTCCGTCATCAAGTGGTTGTCATCATCAAAAAGGGGGAGATTGTTGATGACATGACATGTGATGCATAAGTTTATGCATAAGTTCATGTTGACGTGTTGCAAGTATTCATGATGAATATTGCAATGACTTGAATTCAGTTTGAATTCAAGGTTCTATCAATATGGCATATTGATAGGGGGAGTTTGTTTAAACTCCGGGAGTTAAGTTTAACTCCGTCATCAAGTGGTTGTCATCATCAAAAAGGGGGAGATTGTTGAATCTCGTATTTTGATGATGAAACTACTTGATATATGTTTATGATTTAATCTGCGTTTTGAGTGACGCAGGATGCTTCGATCAGGATGAGACAATTAAAGCAGGATAATCATGTTGTGCCGAAGGAACATGTCAGAAGATTGGACGTCGGGCCGGTGGATCGGTCGACGTATCGACAGAAGGCTTCGGGCCGTGAACTCGGGCATCGGGCCAAGAAGAGCGGGTATTGTGCCAAGGATATCGGAGTTGTGGAGTCAACTGGCCGATTGGGCAATAGGCTGCACGAGAGGACGATGCGCCGAAGAATCGGACGAAGCGTCGAGGGACCAATGACATGTCGGACAACTTGGTTAATTGCTTAGGATTAATTGTCTCGATCGAAGTTTTGTTTTGTTGTGCAGGATTAACTACGATGAAAGTAAGACAAGCAGCAGGTGTTGCGCCGGAGTCAAGATCATGATCACGTTGGGAGTTCGAGAGTTCGACGGAAGTTCGGACGGTCGTCGGAGGTTCAGAGAGAACAGATCCGAGAAGTCCAGAAGCTTGCCAAGCGAAGCTCGTCGGAACTCGCCAAGTGGATCGTCGCAAAGTCCAGGAGTATGCCGGATGTCCGCAGAAGGATCACCGATGGTTATCGGTTGATCGACGGAAGTTGGCCGGAAACTCGCCGGAAGAAGCGATTGACGCATCGGAGCAAAGCTGCAGAAGTTGTCTTAGAGTTAATCGTAGTTAGCATGATGATTAAGCATGAAAATGGGAGGTGATCCCATTAGCTTAATCTTGGGGCAATTGGGCCCCTGAAAAGATTCAAAGTGGGTCGAATGGAGTGAACCATTCGGACCCTGATTGCACCAGGAGGTGCAACCGCCCCAGCCAGGAGGTGCAACCGCCTGGGCTGTGGGGCTGGGAGGTGCAACCGCCCCAGCCAGGAGGTGCAACCGCCAGGGCTGCAAGGCTGGGAGGTGCAACCGCCCCAGCCAAGAGGTTGCACCGCCAGAGCTCAAGTTCCGAGCTCTGCCAGGCGATGCAACCACAGAGCTCAGTCTTCGAGCTCTGGCAGAGTGGTGCATCAGCCTGAGCTCAGTCTCGAGCTTTGCCAGGTGATGCATTCACCAAGCTCAGTCTTCGAGCTCTGGCAGAATGGTGCATCAGCTTGAGCTCAGTTTGGAGCTCTGCCAAGTGATGCAACCACCGAGCTCAGATTTCGAGCTCTGCCAGGTGATGCAACCATCGAGCTCAGTCTTCGAGCTCTGGCAGAGAGAAGCAATCGGCAGAGCTCAGTCTTCGAGCTCTGCCAGGCGGTGCCACCTCTCCAGTCGAGAGGTGCAACCGCCTGATCCCAGAATTCTGGGATTTGATCGATTTGATCGTTTTGAGCTCGAATTTTGAATTGGGTTGGGGCCTATAAATACCCCACCCATTCAGCACTGAAAAGACACAGACCTATACCAAAATCGTGATCTTTTCTGTGATTCTAAAGAGCTCAAAAGTGTTGTAAAGCCTTTAAGTCTCCTCCTTCTGTTCTTCAAGTTTTTGATTGTAAAGTGAGGAGAGAAAGGTCTGTAAAGGTTGTCTCCTAAGCCTGCCAAAAGGAGAGAAACTGTAAGAGGGAAGTTTGGCCTTCGCCCATTGAAGGAAGGCACCTAGTTGACGTCGGCAACCTCATCGGTGGAGGAAGCCAAAAGTGGAGTAGGTCAAGGCTGACCGAACCACTCTAAATCTCTGGTTTGCGTTTAATTTCGAGCACTTTATCATTACTGCAAACCTCCCTCATCACTACTGCTCTCTGCGCTTTCACGAACAAGTTCTAAGAGCTGTTCTTCCAAATCTGCATTCAGACGTAACTTCGTATTTTCATACATTACAGTTTACGTTTACGTTTGATTCTGCAGAACTGTTTTCCGCGCTTTTACGAACGAGCTTCCTTGCAGTTTACGCTTACATTTTAATCCTATTAATAACTGCAATCTGTCCTCTACGATTTTACGAACGAGTTTCAACATTTAGACGTAAAACTGCATTCAGACGTAAATCGGCTTTCCTCGCTCAATCATCAGATTTCAGTTCACGTTTACGTCTTGATTTCAACTGCATACTGCCTTCTGCGAGTATACAAACTAGTTTCAAAGTTTAGACGTAAATCTGCGTCTAGACGTAAAACTGCGTTTAGACGTAAATCTGCGTTTAGACGTAAAACTGCGTTTGGACGTAAAACTGCGTTTAGACGTAAATCTGCGTTTAGACGTAAAACTGCGTTTAGACGTAAAACTGCGTTTAGACGTAAAACCTTGTTTAGACGTAAATCTGCGTTTAGACGTAAATCTGCATTTAGACGTAAATCTGAGTTTAGACGCAAAACTGCGCTTAGACGCAAAACTGCGCTTAAACGCAATCTGCACTTAGACGCAAACTGCACTTAGATACAAACTGAGAATTTGCTTTTGCATCATAATAGTTTTTGAACGAACGCAGCTTTTGGTTTTTAAATTATTATAAGATTTCCGCTGCACTAATTCACCCCCCCCCCTCTTAGTGCTCTTGATCCTAACAATAGTATCAGAGCCGGACAAGCACTCATAGAAACACTTGACATGCAAACGTGGGGGACCTAGCGGGGCTGCGTTGAGGGCAGTCAGCACATGCGCGACCGTTTGAGGGAAAACGGGCATGGAGATGTAGGGAAAAGAGTCGCTCAGAGGAGCGGGCATCTGAGATTGGCATTCAGAAGAATGGCCAACCCTTCGCGCAAGAGGCACCACGAGAACATGCAAGCTTGGAAGAATTTGGAGCGCACAAAGGTTGGGATGGCTGAGTTTGAGCTACGGCTCAACGTTGACAACTATACTTGATGGTTCTCTAGGCAAGCGAGGCGCTTGGCAAGAATGAGACCATGCAAGGTGGAATGAGTTGCTCAACGACCAAAAGAGTTATGCAAAGCTCACAGAGGTGAGGGGAATTGCTAACTCGAAGAATTTGGTACTCATGCATGGGTTTGTATGCGGACGACGGAATGTTCATGGCCATCCCAAGGTGACCGAAACTCGGCGCCATGGAGCATTGAAACTTTCTCTTCGGCATGTGAAGGATACGTCCGTCAGAGGCTAAAGTGTGCAACGAGTTCAGCATGTTGCTAGGCCTTGAGGGGTGCAGCGGGGGCTGTATTGACATGGTGTCACAATCTAGCAAGTGCGTTTGCAGGAGGCAGAACAGTGCACAGTTTGTTCAGCAGATCGGAGTAGTCCAAAGGGATGGTGGTCTCCAAAACGAAGAGAGATGTTGCTCCAATGGGATAGTTATCCAGGAGGGATAAGTCCCGGCTCTCCAGAGGGAGAATCATGTGAGACGGACCTCACATGTTGAGGAGGAGTACCTCAACAAACAACAACTCCACGAAGCTCGATGGACTGACCAAGCGGCGAGGAGTTGTCGCATGATCTCGCTCAAGAGAATGCATTGGTGGATGCATTGCGAGATCAAGTGGAGGAGCGACCTAAAGCAACTTAAATGAAGGCACACTTGGAGTTGATGTGGAGATCGGACTCAAGGGAGGGCTGACCCGTGGAATGGTGGGCACGAGGGCCACCATCGACTCAATGCAAAAATGAGGAGCGGAGCAACTTGGGTGTAACTTGGCGAAGTACCCAAGCCGCATGAAGGGAGCCAGCATAGAAGTTGGAACATGGAGCAGAGGCACAGTGCTTTCCTTAGACAGAGGTCAAGGACATGAACTCTTGCAGAGGCAAGAGTAGGATCATGTTGTTCTATGGGTCATTCATTCTGAGGGAGCGGACTCATCTTGCATTGTGCCAAAGACGAAGGGAGCTTCGAGGCACATGCACCTTATCTCGGAGGAGCATTTGATGGAGGAACTAAGGCAACTCATTTTGCAGAGGCGAAGTTGAGTTCAGAAGGCCTTAGCACGGGACAAGAGGATGCAGAGGTGGGTACTCTTGAAGAATATGCCACAATGTTATCATTCAAGTTGCCATGAAGGAAGCGGTACGCAGCGGAGATTGTGCTGGTAGGGGCAGAGGCCCAGGATCCAGACAATGGTGCACAAATTACAGTGAAGTCGGTGGACTTCGGGAGCTACTAGGCAACGGACTGTCCTAGAGCGGTGCTTCATCTAGCTGTGGACTAAGAGTGGGTGGATGAAGGTCGATTGCCAACGGAGCGAACAAAATCGAAGGTGGAGGAGACCCTGCAATGTATTGGCAGAGGCCACACATGGAGGGTTCACAATTCGAGTTTATTCCACAAGGATCAGAATGCAATGGAGATGTCACCAAGAGGCGACATGGTGCAGCGGATCGTGGTGGAACAGTTCGTGGCAATACGACACACACGACATAGTCCCGGGAGGGACTAGATCATATGGAGGTATGATCGGGAGCTACTAGGAGCTCCACTTCGGTGAATAACACAACGGCAAGAAGGGCTACGGATTCAAGGAGTGAAGGCCATGGTACCACAGAGGCGGGTCTTCCGTGCGTGCATCGAATTTTGCATCGGATGAAAACCTTGGTCATCAGCATATGGGGGCTGGGTTCCACCAAGGGAAAAGTTCGAATGCAAGTACCAGTGAGTTCTATGGGAGGAACTTGATCATGCAGAGGTATGATCGAAGCAGCTGGAGAGTTGGACTGCTCCAGAGCTCACATTTGCTTAAGGGAGCCCGACAAGTCAGGGGACAAGGTCGAGTAAGCGAATGTTGCTACCAAGGAAGCTAAGGAGAACAGAATCGGTGCAAACCCTACAATGTGATGGCAAAGGCCATGCATGGGAGTTGCAGTCTGTCTTTCCATCGACCAAACAGACTGCTTGGAGAACACAGAGGTGTTGAAGCAGGAGGTCGAAAGGGGCGAGGAAGCGACGACGAGTCCAGAGGGACTTAGCTACCCAAAATCAAGCATCAGTCAGAATGGAGGTGGACTCAGAGGAGTGCCACGGAGACATATCTACTGATCGTGAAGAAAAGGGATACAGATGCGAGGAGACGGATAGTAGGACCATGGGCATAGCAGCACCATGGTACCGTAGAGGCGGGACTTCCGTGAAAGTCATTGATCCCTTGCTCTCACGGAGGGAGAGCGCTTGGTCGTGAAAGGGGCCGAGGAGGTGGAGCATGCAAAGGCAATCTCCAAGTACCGAGACAAGGCTGAAGGGCAGAGGCCAAGAAACTTCGTAAGACCGGTGTCAACAAGTTTCTCATCAAGATAGCCGTAAGTGAAGGACTTCGGGTCATGCAAGAGTGCACGACCAAGGAACGAAGAAGGCAGTACGCGGTGCTGTACCTTTGCTACTCAGTGGAGTAGGCGGCAGGGTTGATGGAGAAGACGGTATAATCCCAGAGGCGACCTCATCTATCAGAGAATTACTCCAAGTTGGGGTGAAAACTTCCTGCATTCCAGAAGTTCAATGGCATTGAGAAGGTGAATCACAGTAGCTAACTCAACGCAAGGTGTGCAAATACTTCAAGTACTTCAGAAGTGTAACCAGCTCGATGCATGAAGTACAACCTCGAGGAGGCGGGCGAAGTCAAGTAACCTTTGCCTTCTCAACTCTTAAGAGAATGGCCGAAACCGAGTACCCCAGTTCTCTTATTTATCCAGTAGAGGAGCTCTGCATAAGTTCAAAGACCCTTCAAGGATAATGGAAGACAATAGTTGTCAAATCCTCACCAACGGTGATCAGTGCTACTAAGAGTAGATTGTCCGCTTCATTTCCCAACGAAATGCCAATCGAAAGCGGAAGTGATGCGAACCTACTTGGATGTGACAACTAACTGAAAGAAGAGTCAATGAGCAGATTTTGTGGAGGAATGACCCAAAACTTCAGAAGTTTGCGAGGCGATGCTCGTTAAAGCTCCAACAAGCATCCACCCAGTTCAAGCAGCATGTGGAAATTTTGAGAGACTGGCGCAGTAAGGATGGTCTTTTCCTTCATTTGGTGGATCCGCAGGAATCAACGAGGATCAATACAACTCAGCCAACCCCACACCAGAGTCAGAGTCATTGGCGAGTTGAAGCAGCATGGCGGATCAAAAGGTCGACTACTCAAAAATAGCAGCGGAGAGCAGTTGGGAGCTTGGAGGCGCATTGCAACTGGAGTAGAAGATTGAAGACTCAGCAAAGGCGAAGAGTTGCAGTGTTCACAAAGGCTTCGACGAGGACGTCGAAGGGATAAGTGGGGGAGAATGTCACGGACAAACTTCGAAACAAGGTGTTTGATGTAATGCTTATGTATGTCCGTGTCTTTTGGCATGTTCATGCATTGTACAACATGTAGAGGGGCGACCGAAGGCATAATAGTCCCATTTTAGTTGGGTTGGTGGCCTCTTTAGGCTTGTAAATAAAGGTTGTGTCATGTGGACACGTACGAGAGCTTTTCGGTCTGTAATGGACCATTTTACCCTTTGTTGTGCCACTGTTCATACCTTAAAAAGTCTGTTTGTAATTTGCATTGTCTATGAAGTGTTTTTTAGACATGTTTGCTTGTGGATCCCGATTGAGGCATTTTCTCTAACTCGTTCTCTCTTTTGGTGGTCCTAAGGGACAAAGGGAGGCTTCGGGGAGGCTGACCTTTGCGGACGGACTCGCAAGGGTGCCGCACGACTTAGGCAAATCCAGCTAAGTCCGTGTCAGCTCGACCGTAGTAGTCATGCGGTGCCCAAGTCACGCTGCTCGGTCGCATCAGTCGTGCGGTGCCCGAGTCACATCGCTCAGCTGCATTAGTCGTGCGGTGCAGAAAGCTCGCTAGAAGAAGTCTTGACTTGCGGACTTTGTAATAGCTTAGGAAATATCTTTAAATTCATAGTTAGCATGTTAATTAGGGTTACGATTAGGTGTTAATCCTATAACTCAAGTAGGGGCCAATTGGGCCCGAGTTCGGACTGGTTTGGGCCAAGTTTGGAGCCCAACTAGTGAGCTGAAATAGTGTAGGCGGTGGCACCTCCAGGGTCGGCGGCGGCACCGCCCAGGAGAGGGTTTCCCAGGAAAGCTGGGCGGTGCAACCGCTCCAGGCAGGTGATGCCACTGCCAGGGCTCAATCTCCGAGCGAGACTGGGCGGTGCAACCGCCCCTGACAAGCGATGGAACCGCTTGAGCTCGGTCTCCGAGCTTTGCCAAGCGGTGCAACCGCCCCTGTCAGGCGGTGGCACCGCCTAGAGGTTCAGTCTCCGAGCTCTGCCAAGCGGTGCAATCGCCCTTGACAAGCGGTAGCACTGCCCAGAGGCTCAGTCTCCGAGCTCTACCAAGCGGTGCAACCGCTAGACCCCAGAATTTCGGGATATGACAGTTTTAAGCTCGGAATTCAAACTGGTTTGGGGCCTATAAATACCCCTCCAATCCCTAGGTAAAACACACAAGCATAGAGAGCAAAAAAGGAAAGAAACACTATAGAAATCAGTTGAGAAATCCCTCCTCTAGCTTAAGTGTTAAGATTTTGTTTTAGAGAGGAGAGTGAGTGCTTGTAAGGTTTGTCTCTTAAACTCGATAAAAGGAGAAGAGGGGTGTAAGGAGGTTGGTCTTTGCCTAGTAAAGGAAGATCGTTAGTGAATGCCAGTGGCCTCGACGGAAGAGGAATCGGAGGAGTGGATGTAGGTCACGATTGACCGAACCACTATAAACTCCCGTCTTCTCTGGTTTGCATTTTGTTTCGTGCTATTACCTTACTGCAAACCCCTTCAATACATTTACGTATGCTTTCAAGCTAAGTTTCCGAAATCAGTTTTATGTCGAAAACGATTTTTATCGTACAAGAGATTTGATGAAGTTGACGTTTTTATCCGCTGCACTAATTCACCCCCCCCCCCCCTCTTAGTGCTCTTGAAAATTAATTTGCTTTATGATGAATCACGAATCATGACTTGATCTATGATATTGATATATTTTAATCACGAATCATGTCCTTCTTGAATTTTCTTGATATCATGACATGATTTTGTAATTTAGCTTGTATAATGATTAAAATTTTTTGGCCATTGATTTCTCCCTTCTTTTCGGTAATGACATAGGGGGAGAAAGATTGCTAGCTCAAGGCAAATGCTGGCTAGCTTGTACTCTTCCCTTCTTTTCGACAAAAACAAAGGGGAGAAAGCTTTTGCTAGTTAGAACATACAAAGAAAAGCAAAGTGCAATCTTGCACAAGAAGCAAGTGTTGAATTGCCATGATTGAACTTAAGAATCTTGCTATGCTTTTGTGCTTATATGTTGTGATGAAAATCTACCTTCATGTTACAAAAACTTGCATATCTTTTAAAATAGCTAGAGCTACTTCTCCTTTTGTTGATGACAAAGGGGGAGAAATATATGAATTGATACTATGAGTGCCATATTTGAATGAGAAATATATGAATTAATGCTATAAGTGTCATATTTGAATTTGAATTATGTTAAGATATCAAAAGAAGCTTGCGTCGAAATATATGGTAAATTGATAATCGAAATACTATGATTATCATATGCCATGTTTGCATCATGTTAAGATATCAAGAACTTGCATCGTAATTTTACTTGCTGATATCTTGCCATGTGATGAAATGCTACGATTTGTTGCTAAAATGATGCATGCAATACTTATGCTTTTTATGTGATGTATTGCATATAATGTGAATCATGATTAAAATTGTCTTAATTTGAATTCAAGGTTTATCTCAATTATGGAATTTTGAAATAAGAATGATTACTCACCTTTGTCATGATTTAGAAATTGACATAAAGGGTCTTCCCTTCTTTAGAAAGGGTCTTCCCTTCTTTTTGACAATGACTATGGGGGAGATAGCTAGCTTGCATAATTCAAGAAGAAAGCAAAACTTGCACTTCTCAAAAGAGAAGAAATTGCTATCTTGAACATCACCAAGAATTGCTAGCTTGAAACATCAAGAAAATGCAAAAATGTGCTATCGTACCTATCTCAAGAAAAGCAAATATGCCAACTTGCATATCTTTGAATTTGCTAGCTTGTAAAACTTGCATATTTCAAGAAGCAAGAGTTGCTTTCTTGAACATCTCTAAATTGCAAGCTTGCATGTTCTAAAATATTATAAAATTTGCTAGCTTAATGTTGTGGAACTTGCTATCTTACTACCTTGCATATCTATGATGATAGCAAAATTGCATAATGACACTATGTTTTTCATGCAATGAGTTGAACTTATATAACAAACACTTGATTGTGGTACTTCTCTTTTTTGTTGATGATAAAGGGGGAGAAGTATGATGTTATGCATAAGTTTATGCATAAGTTCATGATGACGTGTTGCAAGTATTCATGATGAATATTGCAATGACTTGAATTCAGTTTGAATTCAAGGTTCTATCAATATGGCATATTGATAGGGGGAGTTTGTTTAAACTCTGGGAGTTAAGGTTAACTCCGTCATCAAGTGGTTGTCATAATCAAAAAGGGGGAGATTGTTGAATCTCGTATTTTGATGATGAAACTACTTGATATGTGTTTATAATTTAAACTGCATTTTGAGTGATGCAGGTCTACTCGATCAGGATTAGACAGTTGACGTAGGAGGAATTGACGTTGCGCCGGAGGAGATCACGTCAGGATATTGGATGGCAGAACGCTTCGGACGTTGGGTATCAGGCCAAGGAGAGCAGAATTGCACCAAGGATATCGGGGTTGCGGAGGTCAACCGCCGATTGGGCAACAAGCCACAAGAGAGGACGATGCGCTGAAGAATAGGACGATGCGCTGAAGAATTGGACGAAGCGCCAACCAATGACATGCCGGGCAATAGAATGTCAATTTATGTTATAATAATTGTCTAGATCGGAGTAGAGTTTTGGCTTGTGTGTGCAGGATTAACTACGATAACGATGAAGACATAAAGCGAAACAAAGTGTTGGAGTCAAGCGCGAAGGATTCGTTGTGAGTTTGAGAGTTCGACGGAAGTTCGAAGGTTCGTTGGGAATGCTACCGGAACTAGCCAAGAATGAGTAGGGAGCTTGCCAAAGGGTTTTTCGGAAGCTTGCCGGAAGGTTCGTTGGAAGTTCACAGAGCTCGCTGAGAAAGATCGGAGCTTGCCGAAGAAGCTCGTTGGAACTCGCCAAGATCAAATCGTGAAGTCTAGGAGCTTGCCGGGAGTCCGCAGAATGGTTTCCGAGAGTTCATCGGAAGACCGCCGGAAGTTTGCCGGAAGCTCGCTAGAAGAAGTCTTGACTTGCGAGCTTTATAATAGCTTAGGAAATGTCTTTAAATTTATAGTTAGCATGTTAATTAGGGTTAGAATTAGGTGTTAATCCTATAACTCAAGTAGGGGCCAATTGGGCCCGAGTTCGGACTGGTTTGGGCCAAGTTTGGAGCCCAACCAGTGAGCTGAAATAGTGTAGGCAGTGGCACCGCCAGGGTCAGCGGTGGCACCGCCCAGGAGAGGGTCTCCTAGGAAAGCTGGGTGGTGCAACCGCCCCAGGCAAGCGGTGGCACCGCCAGGGCTCAGTCTCCGAGCAAGACTGGGCAGTGCAACCACGTGAGGTTGGTCTCCAAGCTCTGCCAAGTGGTGCAACCGCCCCTGTCAGGCGGTGGCACCGCCCAAAGGCTTAGTCTCTGAGCTCTGCCAAGCGGTGCAACCGCCCCTGACAAGTGATGGCACCGCCTAGAGGCTCAGTCTCCGAGCTCTGCCAAGCGATGCAACCACCCTAGTTAGGCGGTGCAATCGCCAGACCCCAGAATTCCGGGAGATGACAGTTTTGAGCTCGGAATTCAAACTGGTTTGGGGCCTATAAATACCCCTCTAATCCCTGGGTAAAACACAAGCACAACGAGCAAAAAAGGAAAGAAACGCTGTAGAAATTAGTTGAGAAATCCCTCCTCTAGCTTAAGTGTTAAAATTCTGTTTTAGAGAGGAGAGTGAGTGCTTGTAAGGGTTGTCTCCTAAACCCGGTAAAAGGAGAAGAGGGGTATAAGAAGGAGGTTGATCTTCGCCTGGTAAAGGAAGATTGTTAGTGGATGTCGGTGGCCTCGACGGAAGAGGAATCGGAGTGGATGTAAGTCACGATTGACCGAACCACTAGAAACTCCCGTCTTCTCTGGTTTACATTTTGTTTCATGCTATTACCTTACTGCAAACCCCTTCAATAGCTTACTGCCTTTAATACATTTACATATGCTTTCAAGCTAAGTTTCCAAAATTATTTTTATGTCGGAAACAATTTTTGTCGTATGAGAGATTTGACGAAGTTGACGTTTTTATCCGCTGCACAAATTCACCCCCCCTCTTAGTGCTCTTGATCCTAACAGAGTCAAGCCGCTCGGCCGCATCAATCATACGGTGCCCGAGTTGTTGTATCTCGGATTTTGATGATGAAGTCAATTATCATTTGTTATCTAATCCATATGTTGAGATAAGTGTGCAGGATTAACTACGATGAAAGTAAGACATGAAGCAGGAGTAGAGCCGGAGTCAAAGACTATGATCATGTTGGGAGTTCGAGAGCTCGACGGAAGTCCGGATGGTCGTCGGAGGTTTTGCGGGAACAAATCCGAGAAGTTTAGGAGACTGCCAAAAGAAGCTTGTCGGAACTCGCCAAGTGGATCGTCACAAGTCCAGGAGTTTGCCGAAAGTCCGTCGAAGCATTGCCGGAGGTTCGTCGGATGTTCGCCGGAAGTTCGTCGGAAGCTCGCCGGAAGAAGCGATTGACGTACCGGAGCAAGCTGTAGTAAATGTCTTAAGCATTGTCATAGTTAGCATGTAAATTAAGTTAGGAATGGGAGGTGATCCCATTAACTTAATATAGGGGCAATTGGGCTCTTGACAGACCCAAATTGGGCCGAATGGATCAACCCATTCGGACCAAAATTCCTACTAGGTGGTGGCACCGCCTCGGCTCGGTCTTCGAGCGAGACTGGGCGGTGCAAATGTTGAATCTCGGATTTTGATGATGAAGTCAATTGTCATTTGTTGTCTAATGTATGTGTTGAGATAAGTGTGCAGGATTAACTACGATAAAAGTAAGACATGCAGCAGGAGTTGCACTGGAGTCATGACGATGATCACGTTGGGAGTTCGAGAGCTCGACGGAAGTTCGGACAGTCGTCGGAGGTTCTGCGGGAACAAATCCGAGAAGTCTAGAAGCTTGCCAAAGGAGCTCGTCGGAACTTGCCAAGTGGATCGTCGCAGTCCAGGAGTTTGCCGGAAGTCCGCAGGAGCATCACCAAGGGTTCATCGGATGATCGACGGAAGTTCGCCGGAAACTCGCCGGAAGAAGCGAGTGACGCACCGAAGCAAGCTGCAGAATATGTCTTAGGAAATAATCGTAGTTAGCACTTTGATTAAGTTAGAAATGGGAGGTGATCCCATTAGCTTAATCCTGGGGCAATTGGGCCCCTAAAAAAACTCAAATTGGGTCGAATGGTTCTGTCCATTCGGACCCAGGTTGCTGTGGGAGGTGCAACCGCCCAAGCAGGGAGGTAGCACCGCCCAGGCTATGTCTCCCAGCGAGACTGGGAGGTGCAACCGCTCCAGCCAAGAGGTGGCACCGCCCCGGGCTCAGTCTCCGAGCGAGACTGGGCGGTGCAACCTCCTCTATCAGGAGGTAGCACCGCCAGAGCTCAAGTTTCGAGCTCTGCCAGGCGGTGCAACCTCTCCAGTCAGGCGGTGCAACTGCTTAAGCTCGGTCTTCAAGCTCTGGCAGAGAGGTGCAACCGCCCCTGACAGAGGTGGCACCGCCCAGAGGCTCAATCTTCGAGCTCTGCTAGGCGGTGCAACCGCCCCAGTCAGGAGGTGCAACCGCCTGATCCTGGAATTCCGGGATTTGATCGTTTTGAGCTCCAAATTTGAACTGGGTTGGGGCCTATAAATACCCCACCCATTCAGCACTGAAGAGATACAGACCTATACCGAATTCTTGATCTTTTCTGTGATTCTAAGAACTCAAATTTGTGTAAAGTCCAAAAGTTCTCCTCTTTCTGTTCTTCAAGTCTTGAGTTGTAAAGAGAGGAGAGAAAGGTTCTGTAAGGGTTGTCTCCTGAGCCCGTCAAAAGGAGTGAAACTGTAAAAGGGCAGTTGGCCTTCGCCTATTGAAGGAAGGCCTCTAGTTGACGTAGGTGACCTCGTCGGTGGAGGAAGCCAAAAGTGGAGTAGGTCAAGACTGACCGAACCACTCTAAATCTCTGGTTTGCTTTTATTTTGAGCACTTTATCATTACTGCAAACCTCCTACATAGCTACTGCTCTCTGTGCTTTTACGAACAAGTTTCTAAGTTCTGATCTTTCCGAATCTGCATTCAGACGTAAATCGGTGTTTTCGTACGATCTTTACATTGCAGTTTACATTTATGTTTTGATTCTATTTATAACTGCAAACTGTCTTCTACGCTTTTACGAACGAGTGTTTGAGTTCAGATCTTTCCGAATCTGAGCTTAGACGCAATCTGCGCTTAGACGCAAACTACGCTTAGACGCAAACTGCGCTTAGACGCAATCTGAGCTTAGACGCAAACTACGCTTAGACGCAATCTGAGCTTAGACGCAAACTGCGCTTAGATGCAAACTGCGCTTAGACGCAATCTGCATTTAGATGTAAACTACGCTTAGACGCAAACTGCATTTAGACGCAAACTGCGTAAACTGCGCTTAGACGCAAACTGTGTTTAGACGTAAACTGCACTTAATCATAAGTAATCTTAGAATCGGCTTTTGCATCAAAATAGTTTTTATCGAACGAACGCAGCTTTCATTTTTAATCGCTGAAAGATTTCCGCTGCACTAATTCACCCCCCCCCCCTCTTAGTGCTCTCGATCCTAACAATTGGTATCTGAGCCCGGTTAACTCTCAAACGGATTAAAACCCAAGAGAGATGGCTTACGCCGGAAACCAAGAGGGTCATTCCATTACACGTCCACCCATGTTTAATGGGACGGACTACACCTATTGGAAGACCCGAATGAGTATCTTTCTTATTTCTATGGACGTTGAACTCTGGAATCTTGTCGAGAATGGTTTTTCAAAGTCTTCTCTTCCAATGATCGATTGGAACGATTCGGAGAAGAAGGCTTTCGCTCTTAATGCAAAGGCTATGAATGCCTTATTTTGCGCACTTGATAAAAACGAGTTTAATCGTGTTTCGATTTGTGAAACTGCATTTGATATTTGGCACACACTCGAAGTGACTCATGAAGGCACAAGTAGAGTGAAAGAGTCAAAAATCAATCTTTTGTTACACTCTTTTGAACTTTTTCGGATGAAACCGAGTGAGACTATTGGCGACATGTTTACCCGTTTCACGGATGTTGTCAACGGTCTAAAAGGACTCGGAAAATGTTTTTCGGATTTTGAGCTCGTAAATAAGATTCTAAGATCCCTTCCTAAGAGTTGGGATCCTAAAGTCACTGCTATTCAAGAGGCAAAAGATCTAAACAACTTCCCTCTTGAAGAACTAATTGGGTCATTAATGACCTACGAGATGACTTGCAAAGCTCATGAAGAGCAAGAAGACATCCTTCCAAAGAATAGGAAGGATATGGCACTTAGAACTTTGGAAGATCACTTGAAAGAAAACTCAAGTGATGAGGACTGTGATGATGACTTGGCACTTCTAACAAGAAATTTTAAAAAATTCATTAAAAGAAACAAGTTTAAGAATGACACTAAAAGTAAACTTGAACCCAAGAAAGACCAAGTTATTTGCTATGAGTGCAAAAAGCCGGGACACTACAAGAGTGATTGTCCCCAAGCCAAAAAGAGAACAACAAAAAAGAAGGCGCTCAAAGCAACATGGGATGATTCGAGCGCGTCTGAAGAAGAGGAGTCAAGTTGCTCATTACGCCTTAATGGCCATCGGAGAGGAGGTAACGAATTTATTAGATGCTGATTTATCTTTCGATGAATTATTAAATGCCTTCCATGACTTATTTGATGAATGCAAGATTATCAATAGAAAATACAAATTGCTGAAAAAGGAGCATGATAGTCTTACTTGTGATTTTGATAAGTTAAAAATTGAATATCATGATAGTTTAAATTCATGTATCAAATGTCATGATGTAGAAACTCTCCAAAAAGAAAACTCGCTACTTAAGGACACCTTGAAGAAATTCGAGGTTGGTAGCAAGTCATTGAACATGATCCTTGCAAATAAGGGTCACGTTCCAAAAAGAAGTGGAATTGGATTTGTGAGAAGTCCTCACCTAAATCCAACCACCTTTATAAAAGGCCCTATCTTACATGTTCAACACCAAGCAAAATGTAACTTTTGTTGCAAAATTGGACACAAGACGCATTATTGTCCATTCAAGAAAATTAGTCCAAACAAATTGATTTGGGTTCCTAAAGGAACCATGATAAACTCTATGCAACATGATAAACAATGTAAATCTATCTTTGAGGCACCCAAAAGCAAATGGGTACCTAAAAATCATCCTTTCTTGTAGAAACCCACACCATCGCAAGCTAGGAGCAAGAGATGGTACCTTGATAGTGGATGCTCAAGGCATATGACCGGAGATCCATCTCAATTCTCTAAGCTCACTAGCATAGACGAAGGCTATGTCACCTTCGGAGACAACAACAAGGGTAAAATCATTGGCAAAGGAACCATAGGTAACAAATCCAACTTCTTTATTGAAGATGTTTTGTTAGTTGATGGTTTAAAACATAACCTCTTGAGCATTAGTCAATTATGTGATAAAGGATACGTTGTCAAATTCAAATCTAATGCTTGCATCATTGAAAAACCACATAAGAACATGTCTATGATTGCATTAAAACAAAATAACGTATACACTATTGACATTAATGATTTATGTGATGAAATATGTTTTGCGGTTATGAATGAGGATGCTTGGCTATGGCATAGAAGATTAGGTCATGCTAGCATGAAACTAATCACTCAAATATCATCTAGAGAACTTGTAAAAGGAATTCCTCATATCAAGTTTATCAAAGATAATGTATGTGATGCTTGCCAATTAGGTAAACAAATTAAGGGTAGTTTCAAAGCTAAGAATCAAATAAGCACCTCTAGGCCCTTACAATTGATCCATATGGACTTATTCGGACCAATCTCTACATCGAGTCTTGGAGGTAGCAAGTACGCCTTTGTCATTGTTGATGACTATAGCAGATATACATGGACCTACTTCTTAAAACAAAAAAAATGAATGCTTTAAATATTTTACCAAGTTTTGTAAACTTGTTCAAAATCAGAAGGGTTCTATGATTTCGTCAATTAGAAGTGATCATGGTGGAGAATTTTAAAACCATGACTTCCAAGAATTCTGTGAACTCTATGGATACAACCATAACTTCTCTACTCCAAGAAATCCTTAACAAAATGGGGTAGTAGAAAGAAAAAATCGAAATCTACAAGAAATGGCAAGAACCATCCCAAATATTTTTGGGCCGAAGCCGTAAACACTGCATGCTATATTTTGAATAGAGTTCTAGTAAGACCCTTACTCACCAAAACTCCTTATGAGTTATGGAATAACAAAAAACCAAATGTCTCATATTTTAAAGTCTTTGGGTGTAAATGTTTTATCTTAAATGAAAATGATAACTTAGGAAAATTCGATGCTAAATCTGATGAAGGAATCTTTCTTGGTTATTCTTCGGTTTCTAAAGCTTTTCGTATTTTCAATAAAAGAACTTTAATTATTGAAGAATCCATCCATGTTGTTTTCAATGAGATTTCCGAAATTAGGAAAAATGATCTTGACGATGATGTTAATTTTGATTCTTTGAATTTAAACGAAACCTCGTCTCCAACTAGCAACTTGGATGCATCCACTTCTCAGATTTCCTTACCCAAGGATTGGAAGTATGTAGATGCTCATCCTAAGGAGCTAATCTTAGGAGACACATCAAAGGGGGTTCAAACACGATCTTCTTTTAAAAATTTTTGTGCCAACGTCGCCTTTCTCTCCCAAATTGAACCCAAATGTGTTGATGAAGCCATGAAAGATGATTCATGGATTATCGCAATGCAAGATGAATTGAATCAATTTGAGAGAAATGAGGTGTGGACGCTTGTTCCTAGGCTAAATGACCATTTAGTTATTGGTACTAAATGGGTCTTTAGAAACAAGCAAGATGAAAATGGTATCGTGGTTAGAAACAAGGCTAGATTAGTGGCCAAAGGTTTCAACCAAGAAGAAGGTATCGACTATGAAGAAACCTTCGCTCCTGTGGCTTGATTAGAAGCCATAAGAATGCTCCTTGCCTACGCTAGCAGTATTAATTTTAAATTATTTCAAATGGACGTTAAAAGCGCTTTTCTTAATGGCTTTATTTCCGAAGAAGTCTATGTTGAACAACCTCCTGGATTTGAAAATAATAGTCTCCCTAATCATGTGTTTAGATTAACTAAAGCTCTCTATGGTTTAAAACAAGCTCCAAGGGCTTGGTATGAGAGACTTAGTTCTTTTCTTATTGAAAATAATTTCATAAAAGGCAAGGTTGATACTACATTATTCATCAAGAACTTTGAAAATAATTTTCTCATTATTCAAATTTATGTTGATGATATTATCTTTGGTTCTACGAATGAATCTCTTTGTGAATCCTTTGCTAAAACTATGAGTCTTGAATTCGAAATGAGTCTAATGGGAGAGTTAACATTCTTCTTAGGTCTACAAATCAAACAACTAAGCAATGGCATCTTTATTAGTCAAACTAAATATGCTATGAGTTTACTAAAGAAGTTTAATATGAATAACTCAAAAGCTATTAACACTCCTATGAGCACCTCCACTAAGTTAGAAATTGATGAAAGTGGAGAAAACTTCGATCAAAAAACCTATAGGGGTATGATAGGAAGTTTACTTTACCTCACTGCAACTAGACCAGACATAATGTTCAGTGTAGGACTTTGTGCTAGATTTCAATCAAACCCTAAGATATCTCATCTCAAAGCAGTTAAAAGAATACTCAGATATCTTAATGGTACCACAAATCTAGGATTATGGTACCCAAAATCAAAGAAGCTTGAGTTAATTGCTTATGCTGATGCGGACTTCGCTAGCTGTAGATTAGATAGAAAAAGCACATCAGGAACATGTCAATTCTTAGGACATGCCCTTGTTTCCTGGTCATCTAAGAAACAAAACTCGGTTGCACTATCAACAACCGAAGCTGAATATATTGCAGCAAGTGCATGCTGTGCATAAGTTGTTTGGATGAAAAATACCTTAGAAGATTATAAAGTTCATCTTAAAAATATTCTCATTAAATGTGATAACACAAGTGCAATATGCCTAACAAAAAACCCTATACAACACTCAAGAACAAAACATATTGACATCAGACATCACTTTATACGAGATCATGTTACGAATCATGATGTAATCATAGAATTCATTGATACGAAACATCAACTAGCTGATATCTTTACAAAACCTCTAAGTGAAGAATAATTTGATTTCATAAGAAGAGAATTAGGAATGTTGATGTGTCCGAATACTTAAACTAGTTAAAATTATTTTTCAGACGTTATTGATTACTATTACATGCCTTGGTATCACTTGATCAAATAACATGTTGAAAATTATGTGACAAATGTTTTTGAAAATCAGTAGCTTACTCATATCCGAATGCATGTAAGAAGTTCATCTTATTTTCGGTTTGAATGCTAAAAATAGGATTTTCCCGTACACTCTTATGAAAACTTTTTGAAAAATGAGTTTCCTCCTTCAAGCAACGAACTATAACATAACAAGGAGAAGAGATATTCAAAGTATTATATATGTCATGCCTTCCTTTATGTGCTTGATAACCTGCTGGAATCACATCTACCATGCTTTTTGATAATGCTACCATGCTTTTTGTTGATGACAAAGGGGGAGAAAAATATGAATTGATATGGTTGCTATTACTAATGTTATGATTAGGCCATACCTGCTATCACTGATAATGATATGGTTGCTATTACTGATGTTGATATGGTTGCTATCACTGATACTATGATTAGGCCATACTTGCATCACCAAGAAATATATGATTGCCATATGCCCTGTATCAAGATATCAAACAAAAATTTGCATCGTATGAATTGATATCTTACCATGTGATGCAATGCTACACTTGCTAAAATATTCGAAATGTGTACATCATATGATATCAAAATCTTGCTTCACAGCTTTACATGTCGATATCTTACAATATGATGAATTGCTACAATAACCATCATTCAAATTTGTTAAATTTGAAAATGTATGTCAAGCCTTGACATCATCTTCAAAGAGATACATTATGATAGGAATCATGATGGGAATATGTCTCTTGAATTTATAAAGTTTTTAAATTCGAGAAGTATGGCATATAGACATGGGGAGTTAAGGTTAACTCCATTATCAATTGATTGTCATCATCAAAAAGGGGGAGATTGTTGAATCTCGGATTTTGATAATGAAGTCAATTGTCATTTGTTGTCTAATGTATGTGTTGAGATAAGTGTGCAGGATTAACTATGATGAAAGTAAGACATGCAGCAGGAGTTGCGCCGGAGTCATGACAATGATCACGTTGGGAGTTCGAGAGCTCGACGGAAGTTCGGACAATCGTCGGAGATTCTGCGGGAACAAATCCGAGAAGTCCAGAAGCTTGCCAAAGGAGCTCGTCGGAACTTGCCAAGTGGATCGTCGCAGTCCAGGAGTTTGCCGGAAGTCCACAGGAGCATCACCGAGGGTTCATCGGATGATCGACGGAAGTTCGCCGGAAACTCGCCGGAAGAAGCGAGTGACGCACCGAAGCAAGCTGCAGAATATGTCTTAGGAAATAATCGTAGTTAGCACTTTGATTAAGTTAGAAATGGGAGATGATCCCATTAGCTTAATCCTGGGGCAATTGGGCCCCTAAAAAACTCAAATTGGGTCGAATGGTTCAGCCCATTCGGACCCAGGTTGCTGTGGGAGGTGCAACCGCCCAAGCAGGGAGGTAGCACCACCCAGGCTATGTCTCCCAGCGAGACTGGGAGGTGCAACCGCTCTAGCCAAGAGGTGGCACCACCCCGGGCTTAGTCTCCGAGCGAGACTGGGCGGTGCAACCTCCTATGTCAGGAGGTAGCACCGCCAGAGCTCAAGTTTCGAGCTCTGCCAGGCGGTGCAACCTCTCCAGTCAGGCGGTGCAACCGCCTGAGCTCGGTCTTCGAGCTCTGCCAGAGAGGTGCAACCGCCCCTGACAGAGGTGGCACCGCCCAGAGGCTCAGTCTTCGAGCTCTACCAGGTGGTGCAACCGCCCCAGTCAGGAGGTGCAACCGCCTGATCCCGGAATTCCGGGATCAGGAGGTGCAACCGCCTGATCCCGGAATTCCGGGATCAGGAGGTGCAACCGCCTGATCCCGGAATTCCGGGATTTGATCGTTTTGAGCTCCAAATTTGAACTGGGTTGGGGCCTATAAATACCCCACCCATTCAGCACTGAAGAGATACAGACCTACACCGAATTCTTGATCTTTTCTGTGATTCTAAGAGCTCAAATTTGTGTAAAGTCCAAAAGTTCTCCTCTTTCTATTCTTCAAGTCTTGAGTTGTAAAGAGAGGAGAGAAAGGTTCTATAAGGGTTGTCTCCTGAGCCCGTCAAAAGGAGTGAAACTGTAAAAGGCCAGTTGGCCTTCGCCTATTGAAGGAAGGCCTCTAGTTGACGTCGGTGACCTCGTCGGTGGAGGAAGCCAAAAGTGGAGTAGGTCAAGACTGACCGAACCACTCTAAATCTCTGGTTTGCTTTTATTTTGAGCACTTTATCATTACTACAAACCTCCTACATAGCTACTGCTCTCTACGCTTTTACGAACAAGTTTCTAAGTTCTGATCTTTCTGAATCTGCATTTAGACGTAAATCGGTGTTTTCGTACGATCTTTACATTGCAGTTTACATTTACGTTTTAATTCTATTTATAACTGCAAAATGTCTTCTGCGCTTTTACGAACGAGTGTTTGAGTTCAGATCTTTCTGAATCTGAGCTTAGACGCAATCTGCGCTTAGACGCAAACTGCGCATAGATGCAATCTGAGCTTAGACGCAAACTGCGCTTAGACGCAAACTGCGCTTAGACGCAATCTGAGCTTAGACGCAAACTGTGCTTAGATGCAAACTGTGCTTAGACGCAATCTGCATTTAGACGTAAACTACGCTTAGACGCAAACTGTATTTATATGCAAACTGCGTAAACTGCGCTTAGACGCAAACTGTGTTTAGACGTAAACTGCACTTAATCATAAGTAATCTTAGAATCGGCTTTTGCATCAAAATAGTTTTTATCGAACGAACGCAGCTTTCATTTTTAATCGCTGAAAGATTTCCGCTGCACTAATTCACCCCCCCCTCTTAGTGCTCTCGATCCTAACAGCAACTACCCTTGACAAGTGGTGGCACCGCTTGGGCTCAGTCTCCGAGCGAGATTGGGCGGTGCAACCGCCCCTATTAGGCAGTGGCACCACCCAGAAGCTCAGTCTCCAAGCTGCTAGGTGGTTGTACCGCCCCAGTCAAGAGGTGGTACCGCCAGGACCCCGGAAATCCGAGAAAAGACATTTTTGAGCTTCAAATTCAAACTAGTTTGGGGCCTATATATACCCCCACCCTTTCCTGCATGAAAGGGCACCGAAAATCCTATCTTACTCTGTGATTTTTAGAGCTCAAAAGTGTTGTAAAGGCTAGAAGTTCTCCTCCCTCTTTTTCCAAGTTTTGATCTTTCAAGAGATGAGAGAAAAGTTTGTAAGGGTTGTCTCCTAAGCCCGTCAAAAGGAGTGAAACTGTAAAAGGGTGGTTCACCTTCGCCTATTGAAGGAAGGCCTCTAGTGGACGTCGGTGACCTCATTGGTGGAGGAAGCCAAAAGTGGATGTAGGTCAAGATTGACCGAACCACTCTAAATCTCGGTTTGCATTTTCTTTGAGCATTTTATCTTTACTGCAAACCTCCTCAATAGCTTACTGCCTTCTGCTCTTTTACGAACTTACTTTCAAGTTAAGTTACCGAAAATGGTTTTACGTCGAAAATCAGTTTTATCGTACGAACATCATATTTCAATTTGCGCTTACATTCCGATTTCTATCTTAACTGCAAACTTCCTGCCTTACTTTACTTCAAATGCATTTCCGTAAGCTTTTAAAGTTATTATCTGCAAGAAACGACTTTTACGTTGGAATCAGATTTCAACGTACGAACGTAGTTTTAATCATCGAAAGTTTTCCGCTGCACTAATTCACCCCCCCCCCCCCTCTTAGTGCTCTTGATCCTAATACGAGTCACGCCGCTCGGCCGCATCAGTCATATGGTTGTTGAATCTCGTATTTTGATGATGAAACTACTTGATATATGTTTATGATTTAATCTGCGTTTTGAGTGACGCAGGATGCTTCGATCAGGATGAGACAATTAAAGCAGGAAAATCATGTTGTGCCGAAGGAACATGTCAGAAGATTGGACGTCGGGCCGGTGGATCGATCGACGTATCGACAGAAGGCTTCGGGCCGTGGACTCGGGCATCAGGCCAAGAAGAGCGGGTATTGTGCCAAGGATATCGGAGTTGCGGAGTCAACTGGCCAATTGGGCAATAGGATGCAGGAGAGGATGATGCGCCAAAGAATCGGACGAAGCGTCGAGGGACCAATGACATGTCGGACAACTTGGTTAATTGCTTAGGATTAATTGTCTCGATCGAAGTTTTGTTTTGTTGTGCAGGATTAACTATGATAACGATGAAGACATAAAGCGAAACAAAGTGTCGGAGTCAAGCGCGAAGGATTTGTTGCGAGTTCGAGAGTTCGACGGAAGTCCGAAGGTTCGTCGGGAATGCTACCGGAACTAGCCGAGAATGAGTTGGGAGCTTGCCGAAGGCTTTTTCGGAAGCTCGCCGGAAGGTTCGTTGGAAGTTCGCGGAGCTCGCCGAGAAAGATCGGAGCTTGCCGACGAAGCTCGTTGAAACTCGCTAAGATCAAATCGTGAAGTCTAGGAGCTTGCCGGGAGTCCGCAGAATAGTTTCCGAGAATTCATCGGAAGACCGCCGGAAGTTTGCCGGAAGCTTGCCAGAAGAAGTCTTGACTTGCGGACTTTGTAATAGCTTAGAAAATGTCTTTAAATTCATAGTTAGCACGTTAATTAGGGTTAGGATTAGGTGTTAATCCTATAACCCAAGTAGGGGCCAATTAGGCCCAAGTTCGGACTGGTTTGGACCAAGTTTGGAGCCAAACCAAGTGAGCTGGAATAGTGAAAGAGGTGCCACCGCCAGGGTTGGAGGTAGCACCACCCAGGCTATGTCTTCCAGCGAAGACTGGGAGGTGCAACCGCCCCAGCCAGGAGGTGCAACCGCCAGGGCTGCGAGGCTGGGCGGTGCAACCGCCCAGAGCTCAGTCTTCGAGCTAGACTGGGCGGTGCAACCTCCTCTGTCAAGAGGTAGCACCGCCAGAGCTCAAGTTTCGAGCTCTGCCAGGCGGTGCAACCACCGAGCTCAGTCTTCGAGCTCTGGCAGAGAGGTGCATCAGCCTGAGCTCAGTCTCGAGCTCTGCCAGGTGATGCAACCACCGAGCTCAGTCTTCGAGCTCTGGCAGAGAGGTGCATCAGCCTGAGCTCAGTTTCGAGCTCTGCCAGGTGATGCAACCACCGAGCTCAGTCTTCGAGCTCTGCCAGGTGATGCAACCATCGAGCTCAGTCTTCGAGCTCTGGCAGAGAGGAGCAATCGCCTGAGCTCAGTCTTCGAGCTCTGCTAGGCGGTGCCACCTCTCCAGTTAAGAGGTGCAACCGCCTGATCCCAGAATTCTGGGATTTGATCGATTTGATCGTTTTGAGCTCCAAATTTGAACTGGGTTGGGGCCTATAAATACCCCACCCATTCAGCACTGAAAAGATACAGATCCACACCGAATTCTTGATCTTTTCAGTGATTCTAAGAGCTCAAATTTGTGTAAAGTCCTAAAGTTCTCCTCCTTCTGTTCTTCAAGTCTTGAGTTGTAAAGAGAGGAGAGAAAGGATCGGTAAAGGTTGTCTCCTGAGCCTGTCAAAAGGAGAGAAACTGTAAAAGGGCAGTTAGCCTTCGCCCATTGAAGGAAGGCAGCTAGTTGACGTCGGTGACCTCGTCGAAGGAGGAAGCCAAAAGTGGAGTAGGTCAAGACTGACCGAACCACTCTAAATCTCTGGTTTGCTTTTACCTTGAGCACTTTATCATTACTGCAAACCTCCTACATTGCTACTGCCCTCTGCGCCTTTACGAACGAGTTTCTAAGCTCTAATCTTTCAAAATCTGCATTCAAACGTAAATCGTGTTTTCGTACGATCTTCACACTGCAGTTTACGCTTACATTCGGATTCCATTTATAACTGCAAATTGCTTTCTACGTAAAACGCTTTTCAAGGTTCAAAACTGCTTTTAGACGCAGAACTACATTTAGACGTAAAATTACGTTTAGACGTAAAACTGCGTTTAAACGCAAAACTGCGTTTAGACGTAAAACTGCGTTTAGACGTAAAACTGCGTTTAGACGCAAAACTGCGTTTAGACGCAAAACTGCGTTTAGACGTAAAACTGCGTTTAGACGTAAAACTGCGTTTTAACGTAAAACTGCGTTTGAACGTAAAACTGCGTTTAGACGCAAAACTGCGTTTAGACGCAAACTGTGCTTAGACGCAAACTGCGCTTAGACGTAAACTGTGTTTAGACGCAAACTGTGTTTAGACGCAAACTGTGTTTAGACGCAAACTGCGCTTAGACGCAAAACTACGCTTAGACGCAAACTGCACTGTGATTCTGCTTTTATATCAAAATCACTTTTTATCGGACGAACGCAGCTTTAGCTTTTAAATTGCTGTAAGATTTCCGCTGCACTAATTCACCCCCCCCCTCTTAGTGCTCTCGATCCTAACAATGGTGCCCGAGTCACGCGACTCGACCGCATTAGTCATATAGTACCCGAGTCACGCCACTCGACCGCATCGGTCATACAGTGCCCGAGTCATGTCGCTCGGCCGCATCAGTCATGCAGTGCCTGAGTCAAGCTACTCGGCCGCATCAGTCATGCGATGCCCGAGTCACGTCGCTCAACCGCATCAGTCATACAGTGCTCGAGTCATGCCTCTCGGCCGCATCAGTCATGCGGTGCCCGAGTCACGTCGCTCGGTCGCATTAGTCATGCAACGCTCGAGTCACGCCGCTCGGTCCCATCAGTCTTGCAATGCCCGAGTCACGCCGCTCGGCCGCATTAGTCATGTAGTGCTAGAGTCATGCCGCTCGACCGCATCAGTCATACAGTGCCAGAGTCATGCCGCTCGGCCGCATCGACCACTCAACGCCCAAATCCCAATCATACCCCTCGAACACAAAAGCCCCGACTGCATCAACCCCCCAAAACCGTACCATTATTCACCTCTTGGGAACCTACCATTATTCACAACCACATCAGCATCTAGGACAACACGCCTCAGTCAACACTATTACTGTGAAGGCAGGCAGCACTAACGAAGCATAGCGCCATCCTAGAGAGGTCGGGACGATGCTAAGCGAGTACCACATCGAGCCATAAAGGCCGAGTCGGCACGGCGTCGACCCGCAAAGGCCGGGACGACACTAGCCATACACCGCACCATCCCGCAAAGGCCGGGACAATGCCGATTGTGCACGACGCCATACCGCGAAGGTCGGGACTGCTAGTCATAGGTGCCCAGCAAGCCAATCACGTGAGTGATGGCACGTGTGACTTGATACAGAATCTTTTTGCTTATTATATTTTGGCGTATATCACTTTATAACTATTGCATAAATGCATATATATATTGTGATGTCCTTGGATTTGTGCAATGGGAATCGGATCATGATGAGATCACGATAATGAGATCGATTCACCTTTAAACACATATCCTAAATAATCCTGGTCATAGGTTACTCGAGAGGCACATCGTGATAACCGGATAGACTGGTGTGCTGTATACCCGTCCATATGATGGATGCAGCTGGTCTCATAGCTGCTCGTGTAGGGACACTAGGGATACAGTACAAGTGCTCATTGGAGAATGAGTTCACTATTTGATCCGCTTACGGAATGCTGGATGGTTGATGATGCCTTATTGTCAGACAGCGATTCCGTAGTCCTAGTGGTGTATCTGGTCCTTAGACTTGAGACACCAAGGATGTCCTGTATGAGTGCTCCACTCTTTGATACCAGACTTATAGGTTTGGCTGTCCCAGATCTAGTACAGCTGGTCATTGGGAGTGGTAGTCGACCTTACGAGGGCTATTGAGTGTCGACAGAGGATCATCCACTCTCGGTGTCATGAGAGGAATATCCCATGTGTTCTTGCTTAGACAAATCCCTAGCCAGGGTCATTCGGGTTGAGAGAGAAAGAGTTCTCCGGGAGAATCCGATTAGAGTGAGACTTGAGTAGAAACCGTATGGGTCTGACAGCACCATGCTCGATATACGGTCTTTGGGATATTAGATGGATAAGGGACTATAGGTACATGGTAACTGAGGACAGACAGGTCCAATGGATTGGATTCCCCAGTATCGTCTGGGGACTACGGCGTAGTAGCCTAGTACGTCCGTAGTCGATGAGTCGAGTGAATTATTACAGCGATAATAATTCACTGAGTTAGAAGGAGTTCTGACAAGTATGACTCACGGCCAGCTCAATATTGGGCCTAGAGGGTCACACACATATGGTAGGCATTGTGATGAGTAGAGGTTCGGATATGAGATATCCGATAGAGCCCTTGTCTTATTGGATGCAGATCCAATACCCACTAGGGAAGGACCCATTAGGGTTTGACACGGGATCTCTATAAATAGGAGGGATTCACAGCCTCATAGGCTAGAGTCTTTACTTGCCTTTCCTATTCTCCTCTCCCTCTCCACCTCAGAGTAGGCCTGGAGTTTTGAGGAGGGTCGTCGCAACTCTGCTGTGTGGATCACCGCTAGAGAGGAGGACGCTTGACCTCCTTCACCCTCTCCTAAGGATCTGCAAGGAAACAGGGATATACGATCTCCCTAGGTAACACAATCTCTATACGCAGTTTTGTGTTTTGCAGATTTTTGCGCACCAATCTTCGTACGACGACGAACATCTCTTTGGGAATCGGGGATTTTGTTTTCTTGTTCTTCCGCTGCGCATGTGATGTCGCCCCCATGATTTCCCAATAGTGGTATCAGAGCCAGGTTGTTCGTGCGAATGATTGGTTTTGAACTGCGTGTGTTGTGTTTAGGAAGAATATTGACGTCAAAATCGTTGACGCAAAAGCGAGGAAGGGCAGCAACAGCTGTTGCCCTCGATCTGCATGCCTGCAGCCACCTGCAGCGGCAGCCGCAGCCACAGCCAGGCAGCACAGCGCCGGCGCATGCGCAAGCACTATGCCTGTAGCAGCCGGCCGACGGTCTGCTTGCAGCAGGCTTGCTGCTGGCGGGGCTAGCAGCCCATGGGCAGAGGCGCCGCAGTGTCACGACCTTAGCTGGTTTTGCCTAAGGCGTGCGGCACCCTCGCGCGTCCGTCCGCAAAGGTCAGCCTCCCCGAAGCCTCCCATTGTCCCTTAGGACCAACAAAAGAGAGAACGGGTTAAAGAGAATGCCTCAATCGGGATCCACAAGCAAACATGTCCGAAAAACACTTCATAGACAATGCAAGTTACAAACAGACTTTACAAGCTCTGAATAGTTACACAACAAAGGGTAAAATGGTCCATTACAGACCGAAAAGCTCTCGCTCGTGTCCACTTGACATAACCTTTATTTACAAGCCTAAAAAGGCCACCAACCCAACTAACATGGGACTATTTAGCCTTCGGCCGCCCCTCTATCTGCTGTACAAGGCATGAACATGCCAAAAGACAACGGACAGACATAAGCATTACATCCAACATCTTGTTTAGAAGTTTGTCCATTACATTCTCCCCTGTTAGGATCGAGAGCACTAAGAGGGGGGGGGGTGAATTAGTGCAGCGGAAATCTTACAGCGATTAAAAACCAAAAGCTGCGTTCGTTCAAAAACTATTATGATGCAAAAGCTAATTCTCAGTTTGTATCTAAGTGCAGTTTGCGTCTAAGCGCAGATTGCGTCTAAGCGCAGTTTTGCGTCTAAGCGCAGTTTACGTCTAAACTCAGATTTACGTCTAAACGCAGTTTTACGTCTAAACGCAGATTTACGTCTAAACGCAGATTTACGTCTAAACGCAGATTTACGTCTAAACTCAGATTTACGTCTAAACTCAGATTTACGTCTAAACGTAGATTTACGTCTAAACGCAGTTTTACGTCTAAACGCAGATTTACGTCTAAACGCAGTTTTACGTCTAGACACAGATTTACGTCTAAACTTTGAAACTCGTTTGTATACTCGCAGAAAGCAGTATGCAGTTGAAATCAAGACATAAACGTAAACTGAGATCTGATGATTGTGCGAGGAAAGCCGATTTACGTCTGAATGCAGTTTTACGTCTAAATGTTGAAACTCGTTCGTAAAATTGTAGAGGACAGTTTGCAGTTATCAATAGGATCAAAATGTAAGGGTAAACTGCAAAGAAGCTCATTCGTAAAAGCACGGAAGACAGTTCTGCAAAATCAAACGTAAACGTAAACTGTAATGTATGAAAATACGAATTTACGTCTGAATGCAGATTCGGAAGAACAACACTTAGAACTTGTTCGTGAAAGCGCAGAGAGCAGTAGTAATGAAGGAGGTTTGCAGTAATGATAAAGTGCTCGAGAATAAACGCAAACCAGAGATTTAGAGTGGTTCGGTCAGCCTTGACCTACTCCACTTTTGGCTTCCTCCACCGACGAGGTTGCCGACGTCAACTAGGTGCCTTCCTTCAATGGGCGAAGGCTAACTACCCTTTTACAGTTTCTCTCCTTTTGACAGGCTCAGGAGACAACCTTTACAGACCTTTCTCTCCTCACTTTACAACTGAAAACTTGAAGAACAGAAGGAGGAGACTTAAAGGCTTTACAACACTTTTGAGCTCTTAGAATCACAGAAAAGATCAAGATTTCGGTGTAGGTCTGTATCTTTTCAGTGCTGAATGGGTGGGGTATTTATAGGCCCCAACCCAATTCAAAATTCGAGCTCAAAACGATCAAATCGATCAAATCCCAGAATTCTGGGATCAGGCGGTTGCACCTCTCAACTGGAGAGGTGGCACCGCCTGGCAGAGCTCGAAGACTGAGCTCAGGCGATTGCTCCTCTCTGCCAGAGCTCGAAGACTGAGCTCGATGGTTGCATCACCTGGCAGAGCTCGAAGACTGAGCTTGGTGGTTGCACCACCTGGCAGAGCTCGAAGTCTGAGCTCGGTGGTTGCATCACCTAGCAGAGCTCGAAACTGAGCTCAGGCTGATGCACCTCTCTGCCAGAGCTCGAAGACTGAGCTCGGTGGTTAAATCACCTGGCAGAGCTCGAGACTGAGCTCAGGCTGATGCACCTCTCTGCCAGAGCTCGAAGACTGAGCTCGGTGGTTGCATCGCCTGGCAGAGCTCGAAACTTGAGCTCTGGCGGTGCTACCTCTTGACAGAGGAGGTTGCACCGCCCAGTCTAGCTCGAAGACTGAGCTCTGGGCGGTTGCACCTCTTGGCTGGGGCGGTTGCACCTCCCAGCCTCGCAGCCCTGGCGGTTGCACCTCCCAACCTCACAGCCCTGGCGGTTGCACCTCCTGGCTGGGGCGGTTGCACCTCTTTCACTATTCCAGCTCACTTGGTTTGGCTCCAAACTTGGTCCAAACCAGTCCGAACTTGGGCCTAATTGGCCCCTACTTGGGTTATAGGATTAACACCTAATCCTAACCCTAATTAACGTGCTAACTATGAATTTAAAGACATTTTCTAAGCTATTACAAAGTCCGTAAGTCAAGACTTCTTCTGGCGAGCTTCCGGCAAACTTCCGGCGGTCTTCCGATGAACTCTCGGAAACCATTCTGCGGACTCCCGGCAAGCTCCTAGACTTCACGATTTGATCTTAGCGAGTTTCAACGAGCTTCGTCGGCAAGCTCCGATCTTTCTCGGCGAGCTCCGTGAACTTCCAACGAACCTTCCGGCGAGCTTCCGAAAAACCCTTCGGCAAGCTCCCAACTCATTCTCGGCTAGTTCCGGTAGCATTCCCGACGAACCTTCGGACTTCCGTCGAACTCTCGAACTCGCAACAAATCCTTCGCGCTTGACTCCGACACTTTGTTTCGCTTTATGTCTTCATCGTTATCATAGTTAATCCTGCACAACAAAACAAAACTTCGATCGAGACAATTAATCCTAAGCAATTAACCAAGTTGTCCGACATGTCATTGGTCCCTCGACGCTTCGTCCGATTCTTCGGCGCATCGTCCTCTCCTGCAGCCTATTGCCCAATCGGCCAGTTGACTCCGCAACTCCGATATCCTTGGCACAATACCCGCTCTTCTTGGCCCGATGCCCGAGTTCATGGCCCGAAGCCTTCTGTCGATACGTCGACCGATCCACCGGCCCGACGTCCAATCTTCTGACATGTTCCTTCGGCACAACATGATTTTCCTGCTTTAATTGTCTCATCCTGATCGAAGCATCCTGCGTCACTCAAAACGCAGATTAAATCATAAACATATATCAAGTAGTTTCATCATCAAAATACGAGATTCAACATCCCCCACTTTTCCCTTCGACGTCCTCGTCGAAGCCTTTGTGAACACTGCAACTCTTCGCCTTTGCTGAGTCTTCAATCTTCTACTCCAGTGCAATGTGCCTCCTGGCTCCCAGCTGCTCTCCGCTGCTGTTTCTGAGTAGTCGAACCTTTGATCCGCCATGCTGCTTCAACTCACCAATGACTCTGACTCTGGTGTGGGGGGTTGGCTGAGTTGTGTTGATCCTTGTTGATTCCTGCGAATCCGCCAGATGAAGGAAAAGACCATCTTTACTGCGCCAGTTTCTCAAAAATTCCACATGTTGCTTGAACTGGGTGGATGCTTGTTGGAGCTTTAACGAGCATCGCCTCGCAAACTTCTGAAGTTTTGGGTCCTTCCTCCACAAAATCTGCTCATTGACTCTTCTTTTAGTTAGTTGTCACATCCAAGTAGGTTCGCATCACTTCCGCTTTCGATTGGCATTTCGTTGGGAAATGAAGCGGACAATCTACTCTCAGTAGCACTAATCACCGCTGGTGAGGATTTGACAACTATTGTCTTCCGTTATCTTCGAAGGGTCTTTGAACTTGTGCAGAACTCCTCTGCTGGATAGATAAGAGAACTGGGGTACTCGGTTTCGCCCATTCTCTTAAGAGTTGAGAAGGCAAAGGTTACTTGACTTCGCCCGCCTCCTCGAGGTTGTACTTCATGCATCGAGCTGGTTACTAGCCTTCGCCTACTCTTTGCTCACACTTCTGAAGCACTCGAAGTGTTTGCACTCCTTGCGTTGAGTTAGCTACTGTGATTCACCTTCTCAAAGCCATTGAACTTCTGGAATGCAGGAAGTTTTCACCCCAACTTGGAGTAATTCTCTAATAGATGAGGTCGCCTCTGGGATTGTACCGTCTTCTCCATCAACCCTGCCGCCTACTCCACTGAGTAGCAAAGGTACAGCACCACGTACTGCCTGCTTCGTTCCTTGGTCGTGCACTCTTGCATGACCCGAAGTCCTTCACTTACGGCTATCTTGATGAGAAACTTGTTGACACCGGTCTTACGAAGTTTCTTGGCCTCTGCCCTTCAGCCTTGTCTCGGTACTTGGAGATTGCCTCTGCATGCTCCACCTCCTCGGCCCCTTTCACGACCAAGCGCTCTCCCTCCGTGAGAGCAAGGGATCAATGACTTGCACGGAAGTCCCGCCTCTGCGGTACCATGGCGCTGCCATGCCCATGGCCCTACTATCCGTCGCCTCGCCTCTGTATCCCTTTTCTTCACAATCAGTAGAGATGTCTCCGTGGCACTCCTCTGAGTCCACCTCCATTCTAACTGATGCTTGATTTTTGGGTAGCTAAGTCCCTCTGGACTCATCGTCGCTTCCTCACCCCTTTCGACCCCCTGCTTCAACACCTCTGTGTTCTCCAAGCAATCCGTTTGGTCGATGGAAAGATAGACTGCAACTCCCATGCATGGCCTCTGCCATCACGTTGTAGAGTTTGCACCGATTCTGTTCTCCTTAGCTTCCTTGGTAGCAACGTTCGCTTACTCGACCTTGTCCTCTGACTTGTCGGGCTCCCTTAAGCGAATATGAGCTCTGGAGAAGTCCAACTCTCCAGCTGCTTCGATCATACCTCTACATGATCAAGTCCCTCCCATGGAACTCACTGGTACTTGCATTCGAACTTTTCCCTTGGTGGAACACAGCCCCCATATGCTGATGACCAAGGCTTTCATCCGATGCAAAATTCAATGCACGCCCGGAAGACCCGCCTCTGCGGTACCATGGCCTTCACTCCTTGAATCCATAGCCCTTCTTGCCGTCGTGTTGTTCAACGAAGTGGAGCTTCCAGTAACTCCCGATCATACCTCCATATGATCTCATCCCTCACGGGACTCACTGGTACTTGCATTCGAACTTTTCCCTTGGTGGAACACAGCCCCCATATGCTGATGACCAAGGCTTTCATCCGATGCAAAATTCGATGCACGCCCGGAAGACCCGCCTCTGCGGTACCATGGCCTTCACTCCTTGAATCCATAGCCCTTCTTGCCGTCGTGTTGTTCATCGAAGTGGAGCTTCCAGTAACTCCCAATCATACCTCCATATGATCTCATCCCTCACGGGACGCTGTCGTGTGTGTCGCATTGCCACGAACTATTCCACCACGATCCGCTGCACCATGTCGCCTCCTGGTGACATCTCCATTGCATTCTGATCCATGTGGAATAAACTCGAATTGTGAACCCTCCATGTGTGGCCTCTGCCAATACATCGCAGGGTCTCCTCCACCTTCGAATTTGTTCGCTCCTTTGGCAATCGACCTTCATCCACCCACTCTTGGGTCACACCTAGATGAAGCACCGCTCTAGGACAGTCCGTCGCCTAGTAGCTCCCGAAGTCCACCGACTTCACTATAGTTTGTGTACCAGTGTCTGGATCCTGGGCCTATACCCCTACCAGCACAATCTCCACTGCGCACTGCTTCCTTTATGGCAACTTGAATGGCAACACCGTGGCATATTCTTCAAGAGTACCCGCCTCTGCGTCCTCTTGCCCCGTGCTAAGGCCTCCTGAACCCAACTTCGCCTCCGCAAATTGAGTCGCCTTAGTTCCTCCATCAAAAGCTCCTCCGAGATAAGGTGCATGTGCCCAGAAGCTCCCTTCGTCTTTGGCACCATGCAAGATGAGTCCGCTCCGTCCGAATGAAGGACCCATGGAACAACATGATCCTACCCTTGCCTCTGCAAGAGTTCATGTCTTTGACCTCTGTCTAAGGAAAGCACTGTGCTTCTGCTCCATGTTCCAACTTCTCTGCTGGCTCCCTTCAGGCGGCTTGGGTACTTCGCCAAGTTACACCCAAGTTGCTCCGCTCCTCGTTTTTGCATTGAGTCGATGGTGGCCCTCGCGCCCACCATTCCACGGGTCAACCTTCCCTTGAGTTCGATCTCCACATCGACTCCAAGTGTGCCTTCATTTAAGTTGTTTTAGGTCGCTCCCCCACTTGAACTCGCAATGCATCCACCAATGCATTCTCTCGACGAGATCATGCGACAACTCCTCGCCGCTTGCTCAGTCCACCGAGCTTCGTGGAGTTGTTGTTTGTGAGGTACTCCTCCTCAACATGTGAAGTCCGTCTCACATGATTCTCCCTCTAGAGTGCCGAGACTTATCCCTCCTAGATAACTGTCCCGTTGGAGCAACATCTCTCTTCGTTTCGGAGACCCCCATCCCCTTGGACTACTCCGATCTGCTGAACAAACTGTGCATTGTTCTGCCTCTTGCAAACGCACTTGCTAGATTGCGCCTCCACGTCAATACAGCCACCGCCGCACCCCTCAAGGCCTAGCAACATGCTAAACTCGTTGCACACTTCAGCCTCCTCCGGACGTATCCTTCACATGACGAAGAGAAAGTTTCAATGCTCCATGGCGCCGAGTCTCGGTCGCCTTGGGATGGCCCCGAACATTCCATCGTCCGCATACAAGCCCATGCATGAGTACCAAATTCTTCGAGTTAGCAATTCCCCACACCTTTGTGAGCTTTACATAAGTCTTTTGGTCGTTGAACAACTCATTCCACCTTGGATGGTCTCATTCTTGCCAAGCGCCTCGCTTGCCTAGAGCACCATCAAGTATAGTTGTCAACGTTGAGCCGTAGCTCAAACTCAGCCATCCCAACCTTTGTGCGCTCCAAATTCAACCAAGCTTGCCTGTTCTCGTGGTGCCTCTTGCGCGAAGGGTTGGCTATTCCTCTGAATGCCAATCTCAGATGCTCGCTCCTCTGAGCGACTCTTTTCCCTACATCTCCATGCCCGTTTTCCCTCAAATGGTCGCGCGTGTGCTGACTGCCCTCAACGCAGCCCCGCTAGGTCCCCCACGTTTGCATGTCAAGTGTTTCTATGAGTGCTTGTCCCGCTCTGATACCATAATGTCACGACCTTAGCTGGTTTTGCCTAAGGCGTGCGGCACCCTCGCGCGTCCGTCCGCAAAGGTCAGCCTCCCCGAAGCCTCCCATTGTCCCTTAGGACCAACAAAAGAGAGAACGGGTTAAAGAGAACGCCTCAATCGGGATCCACAAGCAAACATGTCCGAAAAACACTTCATAGACAATGCAAGTTACAAACAGACTTTACAAGCTCTGAATAGTTGCACAAAAAAGGGTAAAATGGTCCATTACAGACCGAAAAGCTCTCGCTCGTGTCCACTTGACACAACCTTTATTTACAAGCCTAAAAAGGCCACCAACCCAACTAACATGGGACTATTTAGCTTTCGGTCGCCCCTCTATCTGCTGTACAAGGCATGAACATGCCAAAAGACAACGGACAGACATAAGCATTACATCCAACATCTTGTTTAGAAGTTTGTCCGTTACAGCAGGGCAGCGGCGCCTGCTGCCACTGCTCCCGCGGGCGAAACCCCCCCCACAGGGGCGGCCGCCCGGCGGTACAGCACCGTCTGCGGAGGCAGCGACGCCCGAAGGGGGCACCCACCCGCAGCGGCATCGCCGCCAGTGGGCGTGCCGCCTGCAGGCGAGGGCAGTGCCCTCGCCCCGCCGCACAGGCCGCCGCCGGCAGGGTGGCGGCGGCGGCAACAGCGAAAAGGGGAAAGGGTATTAGGGTTTTCTGGGCAAAAGAGAGTTTTGCCCCAAGGAATTTGAGAAATTCCAGTTTCTGTCTTTTGTCCAAATTATGAAAATACCCTTAGGAATTGAGAAATTCCCTATATGTCCCTGATTTCAGAAAAATATTAATTAATTAAAAGGTTTAGTTGATTATTATTTTTATTATTATCTAGTAGTCCTACATGATGATGATTATTTATACATGTGATGTATGATGTGTGGACGGATGATCATGGACCGTGTGATGTGTGTACTTATGATTATTATTATTGAGGTCTGCGAACCTCCATTATATTTCTCGTTTATTGTCGAGCCTGCGTGCCTATGATTAAGTTGTAATCACATGAGGAGGCGCAACGGGAGCGTGGATGCGATAGCGGGACCCACGAGACGGACGATCGTGATGCATGGAGATGCATCAAGATGTCGACGGAACCGACGAGGACGAGATGGACGATCACAAGGGCATGGAGATGCACCGTTGCACACATAGATCTTGATGTGAGTGATTAGGCCTATTGGCTCGGGCCTAATCATATTAGGTTGTAGTCCATGATTATCTGATGTGATTGCTTATACACATACTAGATATGTATATATATTTGCATGCGATGTAGATATATATTAAATATGTATATGTGTGACATGTCATATTAGGAGACCAAATTATAGAAACATCTCTCGATAATATTAAGTCGGTAAACATGAGGCAATTAGATTGACCCACGTGGCCTTCCATCGTTATGAGTAGGAACCGATTCCCGGTGTAAGTTGAGTTGGTCGAGTCCCTCGAGACTCACCTATATCGCGATTCGCTATCTTGCTTACGACATAGAGATGTCACCGGTGACCTGAGGGCATGGTATGCTTGGTCGAGTCCCTCGAGGGTATATCATCAAATCAGACTCATCTTGTAACGAAGGTGTTGACTTAACCGAGCATCATGGTTGGTCGAGTCCCTCGAGGCCATGGTGATTCGGAGGCCGAACAGGACGGTAATCACAAGGAGTTGTGATCGGCAAGAGTTGCCTACCTTTTAGGCTTAGTGTGATTGGTCGAGTCCCTCGAGGTTACACTAAGACGCTGATTGGATCCTGATCCCCACTAGAAGTCTGCCGGAGACTTCCGTTTCACGTGCTGAGGGTGTCGCGTGACTCGTTAGTAAAATAGAAGGAGCATATTAAGATAGAAGTCCATATCTTGATAGTTTATTTCTTGCAAAATCTGCATGTTATTCATTTCTGCTACATCTTTATTTTCAGAAAATGTCGCTTTCAAATCCCTTACGTGGCATACTTGATGTCAACCGCCTCACTGGTCCAAATTATACGGATTGGCTCCATAACTTGAGAATTGTTCTCACAGCGGAGAAAATCGTGTACGTCCTTGATACAGTGATGCCTACGCCCGAAGAAGGGGCAAGCGAGGATGAGATCGCTCGCTACGTGAAGTACATTGATGACTCCACTCTTGCTCAGTGCTATATGTTGGGCTCTATGACTCCAGAGTTACAGAGACAACATGAAAAGATGGATGCCAGATCCATTCTCCTACATGTCCGTAAATTGTTTGAGGAACAGGGAAGGACTCAACGATATGATATATCCAAGAGCTTTTTCCGCGCTAGGATGATTGAGGGGACGCCGGTTCAGAACCATGTCCTAAAGATGATTGAGTGGATAGAGAAACTCATAGGTCTAGGAATGGTCCTAGAGGATAACTTGTGTGTGGACATTGTGCTTCAGTCCCTACCAGATTCCTTTTCACAATTCATAATGAATTTTAATATGAACAAGCTTGAGGTGACTCTCCCAGAGCTCCTCAATATGTTGAGGGAGGCAGAGAGTACTATTAAGAAAGAGAAGCCAGTTCTCTACACTGGTGAGACCAGAAAGAAAAGGAAAGCAGAAAGGTCCCTTAAGAAGGGAAAGGGCAAGGGCAAATAAGGTAAAGCAAAGGTTGCTAAGAAAGACCCAGCAAAGGATAAAGGCCAGTGCTTCCACTGTGGTAAAGATGGGCATTGGAAGAGAAACTATAAAGAGTACCTTGCAGAAAGGGCGAAACAAAAGCTTGATGAAGCTTCAGGTACATTCATGATCAATCTCCATTTGTCAGACTCTTATGATAACACATGGGTATTGGATACCGGTAGTGCTTATCATATATGCAATTCGTTGCAGGTTCTGGCAAGGCCTAGGAGACTAGAGAGAGGCGAGATGGACCTCAAGATGGGTAATGGAGCAAAAGTTGCTGTATTAGATGTTGGCGAGGTCGCCCTACATCTGCCTAGTGGAGCTTTTATTGCATTAGATGCATGTTATTTTGTTCCTTCTATTATCAAAAACATTATCTCCATTTCATGTTTAACAGTTAGTGGATATAAATTTGTTTTTGAGAACAATGGTTGTTCGATATTATTAGATGATAAGATCATCACGAAAGGAACATTGCATAATGGTTTATTTATGTTAGACACCACTCCACATATCATGAATATAAATGTGTCCAAAAGGAAACGAGATGAGTTGAATAGTGCATACCTGTGGCATTGTAGGCTAGGTCACATCCATGAAAGAAGGATTCAAAAGTTGCTAAATGATGGATATCTAGATCCATTCGACTATGTGTCATATGCAACTTGTGAGCCTTGCATTCGTGGAAAACTGACCAAATCTCCATTTAGTAGAACTGGAGAGAGAGCCAATGAGTTGTTGGAACTCATACATAGTGATGTATGTGGACCCATGTCAACTCATGCCATTGGAGGTTACTCCTACTTCATTACATTTACTGATGATTTCTCAAGGTATGGATATGTGTACTTAATGAAGTACAAGTCCGAGGCCTTTGAGAAATTCAGAGAGTATAAGAATGAGGTGGAGAACCAGACTAGAAAGAGTATCAAAACTCTTCGATCAGATCGAGGAGGTGAATACTTAAGTACAGAGTTTACTCAGTTCCTCAAGGACCATGGGATATTATCCCAATGGACACCTCCTTATACACCTCAGCTCAATGGTGTCTCTGAAAGAAGAAATCGTACATTATTAGATATGGTACGGTCCATGATGAGTTTCGCTGACCTACCCATCTCATTCTGGGGATATGCCCTAGAAACCGCAGCTTACCTTCTGAACAGAGTTCCAACTAAGTCGGTAGTGTCTACACCATATGAGATATGGAAAGAGAAGAAGCCTGATCTTAAGGTTGTTAAGATTTGGGGCTGCCCTGCCCATTTTAGAAGACACAACCCCGATAAGTTAGAATCAAGGACAGAGCGATGCAAATTTGTGGGATACCCCAAGGAAACTTGTGGGTATTATTTCTATCATCTCGATGACCAAAAGGTCTTTGTAGCTAAGAGAGCAGTGTTCCTTGAGAAGGAACACATTCTTGACGGAGACAGTGGGAGAATGATAGAATTGAGCGAGGTTGGAAAACCAAGCGCAAGCACCACTCTACAGCCCGAGTCTATTCAGGTACCTAATACACAAGTATCAACTTTACGCAGGTCTAATAGAGTATCCCATCCTCCTGAGAGATATGTGGGACATATTAGAGTAGAGGATGTAGAGGATATTGATCCTCAGACCTACGAGGAGGCTATTATGAGTATAGACTCCGGGAAGTGGAAAGAAGCCATGAATTCTGAGATGGATTATATGTACTCCAATAAGGTTTGGAACCTAGTTGATGCACCCGAAGGTATTGTACCCATCGGTTGCAAGTGGATCTTTAAGAAAAAGATCGGAGTAGATGGAAAGGTAGAGACCTATAAAGCAAGGCTAGTGGCTAAGGGGTATCGTCAAAGGCAAGGTGTTGACTACGACGAAACTTTCTCACCCGTAGCAATGCTAAAATCCATCAGAATTCTATTGGCTATTGCAACACACTATGATTATGAGATCTGGCAGATGGATGTGAAAACCGCATTCCTCAACGGGAACCTCGAGGAGGAGGTGTATATGATGCAACCTGAGGGATTCGTGTCCAAGAACTGCCCAGATAAGGTGTGTAGGTTGCTTAGATCCATTTATGAACTAAAGCAAGCTTCTCGAAGTTGGAACATAAGATTTGATGAGGCAATCAGATCTTATGACTTCGTTAAGAACGAAGATGAGCCTTGTGTATACAGAAAGGTAAGTGGGAGCGCTATCACCTTTTTGGTGTTATATGTGGATGACATCCTCATCATTGGGAATGACATAGGAATGCTATCCACAGTAAAGGCTTGGTTATCTAGACACTTCTCCATGAAGGACTTAGGGGAAGCATCTTATATCTTGGGGTTTAGAATCTATAGAGATAGATCCAAGAGGATGCTTGGCTTGTCCCAGTCCAGGTACATAGAAACTATTGTCAAAAGGTTTGGCATGAAAAATTCCAAGAGAGGTCTCATACCGATGAGACATGGGATATCGCTTTCTACGAGTATGTCCCCAAAGACTCCAGAAGAAAGGGCGAACATGGATATGATACCTTATGCCTCAGCAATAGGGTCTATCATGTATGCCATGCTATGTACTAGGCCTGATATAGCGCATGCTTTGAGTGTCACGAGCAGGTATCAAGCGGATCCAGGCTTGAAGCACTGGAAAGCAGTAAAGTGTATCCTTAAGTACTTGAGAAGGACTAAGGATCTTTTACTAGTATATGGAGGTAATAGCCTTAAGGTTGAAGGCTACACTGACTCAAGTTTTCAGTCTGATGTCGATGATAGCAAGTCAAATTCAGGGTATGTGTACACCTTGAATGGAGGAGCAGTGTGTTGGAAGAGTTCCAAGCAAGATACCACTACTGACTCGACCACAGAGGCGGAGTACATTGCTGCATCAGATGCAGCAAAAGAGGGAGTCTGGCTGAAGATGTTCATCACAGATTTGGGAGTCGTTCCGAATAGCGAGAAGTCGACTTCCTTATATTGCGACAACTATGGGGCGATTACTCAAATAAGGGAACCCGGGTCTCATCAGAAGTGTTCTGAGGAGGTTCCACCTTATCAGAGAGATCGTGACCCGAGGAGATGTAGCAGTGAAAAGAGTTCCATCCAAAGATAACATTGCAAATCCACTGACAAAGCCGTTGTCTCAGATTGTCTTTGAGCGTCACAGGAGTCTGATGGGGATCAGACACATAGGTGATTGGCTTTAGGTCAAGTGGGAGATTGCTAGTCATAGGTGCCCAGCAAGCCAATCACGTGAGTGATGGCACGTGTGACTTGATACAAAATCTTTTTGCTTATTATATTTTGGCGTATATCACTTTATAACTATTGCATAAATGCATATATATATTGTGATGTCCTTGGATTTGTGCAATGGGAATCGGATCGTGATGAGATCACGATAATGAGATCGATTCACCTTTAAACACATATCCTAAATAATCCCGGTCATAGGTTACTCGAGAGGGACATCGTGATAACCGGATAGACTGGTGTGCTGTATACCCGTCCATATGATGGATGCAGCTGGTCTCATAGCTACTCGTGTAGGGACACTAGGGATACAGTACAGGTGCTCATTGGAGAATGAGTTCACTGATTGATCCGCTTACGGAATGCTGGATGGTTGATGATGCCTTATTGTCAAACAACGATTCCGTAGTCCTAGTGGTGTATCTGGTCCTTAGACTTGAGACACTAAGGATGTCCTGTATGAGTGCTCCACTCTTTGATACCCGACTTATAGGTTTGGCTGTCCCAGATCTAGTACAACTGGTCATTGGGAGTGGTAGTCGACCTTACGAGGGCTATTGAGTGTCGACAGAGGATCATCCACTCTCGGTGTCATGAGAGGAATATCTCATGTGTTCTTGCTCAGACAAATCCCTGGCCAGGGTCATTCGGGTTGAGAGAGAAAGAGTTCTCCGGGAGAATCCGATTAGAGCGAGACTTGAGTAGAAACCGTATGGGTCTGACAGCACCATGCTCGATATACGGTCTCTGGGATATTAGATGGATGAGGGACTATAGGTACATGGTAACTGAGGACAGACAGGTCCAATGGATTGGATTCCCCTATATCGTCTGGGGACTACGGCGTAGTGGCCTAGTACGTCCGTAGTCGATGAGTCGAGTGAATTATTACAGAGATAATAATTCACTGAGTTAGAAGGAGTTCTGACAGGTATGACTCACGGCCAGCTCGATATTGGGCCTAGAGGGTCACACACATATGGTAGGCATTGCGATGAGTAGAGGTTCGGATATGAGATATCCGACGAAGCCCTTGTCTTATTGGATGCAGATCCAATACCCACTAGGGAAGGACCCATTAGGGTTTGACACGGGATCTCTATAAATAGGAGGGATTCACAACCTCATAGGCTAGAGTCTTTGCTTGCCTTTCCTATTCTCCTCTCCCTCTCCACCTCAGAGTAGGCCTGGAGTTTTGAGGAGGGTCGTCGCAACCCTACTGTGTGAATCACCGCTAGAGAGGAGGACGCTTGACCTCCTTCACCCTCTCCTAAGGATCTGCAAGGAAACAGGGATATACGATCTCCCTAGGTAACACAATCTCTATACGGAGTTTTGTGTTTTACGAATTTTTGCGCACCAATCTTCGCACGACGACGAACATCTTTTTGGGAATCGGGGATTTTATTTTCTTGTTCTTCCGCTGCGCATGTGATGTCGCCCCCATGATTTCCTAACAGGGACGGTGCCGACCATGCACGGCGCCATACCATGAAGGCGACGACCGTGCACAGCACCGTCCCACAAAGGCCGAGACGGTGTTGACCATTCACAGCGCCATCCCACAAAGCCTGAGATGACACCGACCATGCACAACACCATCCCATAAAGGCCAGGATGATGCCAACCAAGTACAGCGTCGACAGTGATAGACAACCCAGGTACGATCGGTTCCCACGAGGGGAAGATAAAAACCCCTCGTGGGGTCCATTGGCAGGAGGTCCCTCTCTGGCCACTTAATACTAACAAGATCTTCAGAGGGGTGAGAGCCCCTTCTCGATCCCGACATGTGTGCAGGAACCGGAGCTCGAGGAGCAGGCAGTCAGTCCTAAGGAGCATCCGACTCGAAAGTCAGAGCTTGAACCCGACCCACTGGAGGTGGACGATCTTGCGTATTCGGAATCAAACCAAATCGTACTAGCTCGCTCTGCCACGGTGTAAATGATCACTATAGTGTATGTGTGTGTGTGACTAAGGTAAAATACATGTGAGCTTTTAGTACGGTGTATGTGTGTGTGATTAAGGTAAAGTCGCGGGTCGTCAGTGTTGGAACAGCAAGAGAGGATAAGAAGTTTAAGACACGTGACAGCTATTCCTCACTTAAATATCTCACCATATTCAACACTAAATTATTCTAAGGGCGATTGTCTGAAAAACTCCATCTTTGATGTTGATACTCTCCCATTTCAATATTCTCAAACCATTACCTCTTATTTTAAAATAATTTTCCAAAAGCTATTCATAGTGTTTCAAAAAACATTTCTTCCAATTATTTATGGTGTTTTGTGGATTGTTTCTTTATCCATAAAACACTATATAGTATTTAGAAAAATACACTACATAATATTTTTGTTTCAAAAACATTGTATAGTGTTTTTAAAATAAACTACTTTATAATTTTACAAAAAAACTACATGATGTTTTTTAAAATACTATATAATGTTTTATAAATAAAAATCAATCCACAAAACCCTGTAAATAGTTGCAAAATTTTTTTTGAATTTGGGTGAAAAAAAATGATAGCTTTTTAAGGGGCATTTTTGAAACATTAAAAATAGGATATGATGGTTTGTGAATTTTGAAAAGTGAGGTACAATCTGAGAAAAACTGAAAAAGAGAATATTTTTTATAACAATAGCTCTTGTTCTAATATTACTTATAATAACACGAACACTATTTTTTTCTTCAAAAATAAAATATTTTTAAAAATTCTTACTTTCATTAGACCATTTATATTTATATTTTTAAAAAGAAATATTTATATACTTTCATAAAAATAAAATATTTATGTATATTTTTAAAAATATACATAAGGATTCGACAAATAAGAGGATAAAATATTTCTTTTATTCTTTCTTAAATTTGAAAAATATTAATTGATCATATATTGTTATATGAACAAAATATCATTTCCTATTTCATCCCCTGAATTCAATATTCAAAGTTGTAATCAGATCTATAAAATAATTAATCTATTAATTTGATTGCCCTAAATCATTGATCTAAAATATTTTATTCTAAATTAATACTAGTATATATCCATTTAGTTCTTATAAACCAAATTCAATATGAAAATTATGGTTATTACAAAACCAATATTCTCTCTCACATTTAATGGCTCAGAATCCTTAAACTGAAATTAGCTCATACAAAAAGTCTAAATTACCCACTCTTCCACTTAAGAATTTGTTGTCTTGATGAGATTCAATCCAATAATGACCCTACACTACTAGGATATGGCTCTATCCCATCGACAAATAACTATTCTCAACTCGAACCCTTCATGACCCCACTCGGTAGTATCATTAATGTAAGGAGCCTAAATTGTTTTAGTCAAAGTTAAATATCTATTAAGTTCTTAAAATCCAAATTTTGGTTAACAGTTCTCTCTCTCTCTCTCTCTCTCTCTCTCTCTCTCTCTCTCTCTCTCTCTCTCTATGTATTAACTATATGTGTTGTGTGTCGGGGGTACGATAGAAAGATCAAGTAGGGTTGTGTGTGTATATGATAGAAAGATGGGTTTTTTGTTCTCTCCGTCATCAATCAAAGAGACACGTGACTGCGTGAGCTGCTAATGCCTTCCAAACACTAAAACTTCCGCACACGATCCGTGCATGCATAAAAGAGGACCGATTCATCACCTCAAACTCAGCTGTGTGTTGCAGGTGGAAGCAAAAAAGGACACACTTATTATCCTTTTTCCCACTTCGGGGCTGCACACGCATGGCTTCCCAGAAGAAGGGTACTCTGCCCACCGCTCACGGGCATCGCCGGTGACTCCCACGCCCCTGCACACGTACGTACCCACTCGGATCAAAACAATGGTCTCTGTCAAACCTCTCCTTGCATTTTTTGTGCTCCAGCAAAGAACAAGGTAGGAGGAGTTCGAAATCACCATATATATGAGACCGAGATAACACAGTAGAACACACACTTGATCTCCATGATACGAGACAAGACCTCGACCTTTGCATGGCTTCCATTAATGCAGCAAGAAAGAGATGGAAGGAGAGGGAGTGAAAGAGAAAACCTTGGAGATGGGAGACGCCTCTCATCCCACCTTTCTTCAAGGCATTGTTCTTCGAGAATGCAAGCCGAGCGAGTTGTGCCGCTTCGAAGGTCCTGATGGCGGGATCGGCGTCGCTCTCGGCAAGAACCAGAAGACAACACCTGACCTCTTCGTTGCCGCCGGTCTCCGGTGCAAGGCGTGCATGCTTCTTGAGCCATCGCAACATGACACCAAGAGATGGAAGAGGGGGAGGAGGAGGATTACCGGAACAGATCCTTTAGAAAGCAGTCCCATTTGAGAAAGAGAGAGAGAGAGAGAGAAGAGAGCAGATATATGTTTAAGAGTTGGAGAGACTGCAAAGGGTTGATGGGATATAACAACAGATTACATAGCATTATTAGGAGGAGAGATTTGATAAGGTTAAGAGTATGGTGATGTACAAGGAATGGAGGATTCTGTCGTGATGTACAAGGTTGAGGGGACACAACTACTAAGATATGGGAAAAGTGTGATGTGATGTGATCTTTCCTTCCCGCTTTCCTCTCCTCCAATTTTGGACCATATTAATGCCTGCTTTTGGATGTAGCAGGAGATGGCATACATGGGTGGTAACTAAGTGTCAGCCACTGTAGCGGTTGTGGAATGATCAAAGCTAGCTGAGCATGGTCAAGCCTAGTGCAGAGTTTTGGAAACTTGTTTTGGATGCCAAGAATCATGATCAAAAGATTCACCTTGTGTATCAATTTCTTCTTCTCTAAATACTTGAGTATGCAAGAACGTATGAGACAATTTAAGGTGAAGCCATTTTGTATGTTCTTCAAGCATATCTCAATTGTATGTAAAAGTCTACGTAGCTTGATGATTGAAGAGCCAAGACTTGTTTCACCAATAGTGAATCATTGAAATAAGACTTTTGATGGAAGTGATGAAAGTAATTAACTGAACGTAAAATTATTTAATTTCGAAAGAAATTAAATAAAATAAAAGGAGTTCCAACTCTAGAATCATTTATGAGAAAGCGAGATTACTTTGAGAAACTTTACGCAGGAAATTCTAATAATCAGATGCTCATGCAGAAATCAAAGTCCAAAACTTCACTTTGATGTTGATTTTCACTTACTATAAAACAAACAGGCGGATAAGACTGCAGGCGATTAGAGAGAGTGTTTTTTTATTTACAAGCTTGTTGGATCTTTTTTTCTTTTTCTTCTTTAGAATGTTGGCTGCAAAAACAGACTTTTGGATGAATGGTTACTAAACAAGGTGGGCAGCAACTATTTTCACAAAACTAGCAGTGATGGCTTCTTTCCAGGATCATGCAGTGATTTAAAGATCATCAATCGCTTGTGGTATCCAAAGTCATCATGCAATAAACAGATACTCCCCCCAAGAAACTTCGTTAGAACTTGTAAACGAAAAAAGTTGTGGAACAGTATCTGTTTATGGCCCCCAAGCAATAAACTACTCATAAAACTAGATCAAAGGGAACAATGTAGTAAACAAACTTTAATTTATATTAAGTCTCATGAAACTCGAGAAAACAAACAACTCTGTAGACAACTTCCAAGTTTTCCACAGTGAGCTCTGGTGCTCCTTACCTACTCACATTTGCATGCCTTGTTAAGGGCTTCAAAAACACTTTGCAGAGTTGCATCTTGCACTAGAACGACCTTGTCTCTGGATTTTGAACCAGATCCAATAGATACTTGCCGTTTTTTCACTCCTAAAAGCTGCATGGTAGATAGTTTTCCCAGCCTTTCAGAAGAGTATATATGTTTCTTCATTGATCGACTTTTTAAAATTAAGCAGTCATAACAGAGCAATTACAAAGATTAGGTCAGGAAGGGATTCCTTATTTAGATGTTCAACTGAAACATACTTAAGACAATGGGAAACAGGGTCTGTTAACAATTCTTGGATTTTTGAAGAAAATAACTACAGACCTTGGATGTCATCTGTGTTGTCAAATTGGGATCAAAGAATCATTTCTGAACAAATTTTGCTGATATCCAATGAACATTTGAATCTTCAATTTTATATGGCATCAAGAACTGACCAACACAATCCAAAATTTTTCAAAATCCTGCACTTTGGATTTAAGGTTATAGTGGACCTGGAGTTATGCACAAATCCCACCTACTTGGACATCTGTGAGCAGGCAGGTATAGGAGGCAAAAGATGTATGAGCTGAATGAGAAGTGTCAATACAAAAAATGGTAGAAAGGTGGGAGATGTTGTGTCCATAATCAATCTGAGAAATATAATCAAGGTAACCAACTTCACATTATGGTGGAACGAGGTTGACGGCATAATGCAACTTTAAGACTTGGCCATCTATAATTTGGAATGATATCAGAAACATCTGAAATTTATAATCAAGTTCCCAAGTGACTGATGGACTGAACACTACTACAACAATTTCAGAGTACCGTTCGATCTGGACAATGCTCATTTTACCAATCAAATTTACGTACTTGATGCCTGAGAAGACAATTAAGAAACAATTTGCTTTTCATGGTGCTAATATAGCCACTGGTATATGTGTTCTTTAGGAGTCAGCAAGGATAGCTCCCATCAAGACATGATAATCTAATTTAGCATATCTTTTTTTCTAATACATTATGAAAACTGTCTGGACTACGGATTAGGTCCATTTCAAGGTCAGAGTTGCATTATACCTTTGGATCTTCAGATCTTATGAAAACTTGATATCGGTATTATAAAAAAAAAAAAATCAAAAGTTTTGAACCACTTGAAGGCAGTGTTCCTGGCATGAACACATAAATTCTGCTCCTCACTGGATACTTAGTTCTCTTCAATTGTTGGTCATCAAGCTAAATAACTTTCATTTAGAGGTGAAGAAGATGAAGATATACAAAATACTCAAGAATTGTGGTAAATAACTGGTTTATTTGGAAAAAAATACCTACAAATTTTATTTGCATTCATTTTGATGGAGCTCTTATGCTCCATGAGGCCTTCCAAAATCAAACTCATGAACAAATTTATATGTATGACTCAATAATTCTATCTCCTTTTTTCCTTTTTCAATTAACTAGAAGCCCAAGAACATTCTTAGTTTAACCAATTCTACAATATTATAATCAATATGATCATAATTAATTGTCATCTTGTTTTTTTTTATTAAGTCTGAAAACATAGTCGGATACTAGACTAGGGTTAAGTGAATTAAGTAAAATATCCAGTGCTTTGAATTGTTATTACTACCTTCTCACCAACATTTGCATTGTTCCATCCCATAACTTCACATATGTGAGGATTATGTTGCACAAGCTTTACCTCTGGCAATTTCCTCTAAATTCCTCAAGCAATGATTCATATCCTTAGGTAATTTTAGCGCAAACTTCCTCCTAGCGTAGTTCTTAGAACAGGAAATCAAGCACCAAATTAGCCACCAAAAATCTATTTTTTTAACACACTAGAAACTAATTTTGTAGAACCCAACACGATCTGTTGGTTGAGAAGATTACAGTAAGAAACTACGAGTAGAAAGTGAATAGACGAGACGATCGAGGACTCACCGAGCCGATGTACTCAAGCAGCGCGGCGTTGGCCTCGCCGTCCCTCGCCGGGGCATCGATTTGAACGCCGACAGCCTCGTCGCCCACATCTAAAACCAGAAATATGACTCTTTGCCGGAAAACAAAGAAGATGGAAGGAAAGGGGATCGAAGGGAAGGGGCGGACCGGTGACAGTGGCGACCTTGGAGCCCGGCTTGGCGTGGATGGTAATGGCAACCGTTGACGGAGGAAGGAGGCGGAGGCAGCCTGGGACCTTGGACTCCGCCGATGCGGCGGTGGGAGGGGCGGCGGCGGAGCCCCCCTTCGCTTTCCCACGCTTGGGCGGCGCCATCCCGACGTCGGAGCCGGACTTTCTCCTTCTTTCTCTCTTCGGACAAAAGAGGCTCACGACTTTTGGTGGGTTAGCGGGTCTAATTTTTTCGGATCCAAATTTATCCAAACCGCTTATATCAAATTCAAATATCGGATCTAATCAAGTTTGGATAGTCTTTGATTGGATTCGAAATTACTAAGAGTTTGGTCAGCGAGTCGAAACTTCTCGGATCCAAATTTGTTAAATTCACTTAAATTAAATTTAGATGTTGTTGAATCGGATTTAAGAAATATTGTTCTTCGAGCAGGATTATATATATATATATATATATGTGTGTGTGTGTATGTGTGTGTGTGAATCTGGACCGTCCATTGAAGTCGTCGTAATCAGTCATCGGTCTACGAGATTTTAGTACGCCAAGATTCGCAACTGGAGATGATGAATTATAGGTGCCGGTCATATTATTTAAGTGAGAGGATAATTTAGTCATTCTACGATTAGGCAGCGCCGCACATGCTCTTGTTGCATCTTCGGCGGCTATATAAACCCTCATTAGGGTTTCCGACGCGAATGCGGGGAGGCAATCGCCGTTGGAGGTAACAAGATGCCCATTCTACCTCTCACTCTCTCTGTCTCCCCCTCTTCGATGGTTAGATTATGGCTTCGATTATTTTTTTTCTTGATTCGATTGTTGTTGCACCTCTTAATTCGAGGTCTGGGAACAAACCCTTTCATTAGGGATTGATATTGTACTTGGATTCTGGTGTTTGCCCTTCAGAAATCTGTTTGTTAGACGCTTCTCTTGGTGATTTCGTTCTTCCCGAGTTGAATGCAATCAGCATCATTTGTTTCTATCAGATGTATGCTTCTACCGTTATGTATTTTTTGGTTCGATCCGTCGATCTTTTGTTACGGGATCCTCTGGTGTGTTCGTGATTTGTTGTATGACTGTTTCGGCTTTCATAGGCAGTGCATAAGCATAAGCCCTGGTCATGTTTTCAGGGGGGAGAGACGTAAGAAGGATGTCTCATCGTAAGTTTGAACACCCAAGGCATGGTTCCCTCGGGTTCCTCCCCAGGAAGAGAGCCTCCCGCCACCGTGGCAAAGGTAAGCTGGATCTTGGTTACATGAATTAAGAATGTTCTGTTTAACCAGTGCCTAATCTAGTTTTCAGATTGCCATGATCGTCATACATTAAGAACTTTTGTAGTATGTTGTTGCTATCTGGAGCTTGGTTGTCGAATGGGAAAATTTGTGCTTCCCTGATCCACTGATTTATGTAAAGAGCACATGCTAGCTTGCAGATTTGGTTATATAGAGTTTGCCCTCCAATATATAATGTTTAAGTTCCTTGTTGATATTCTTTCCCTTTTGTTCTCTTTCTAATTAAAGATGGTGGAACAATTCTGTTTGCTAACGTACCAGTAATATAGTGATGAGAAATATGTGTGCTTTCTTGGTGCAGTAAAGTCCTTTCCCAAGGATGATCCGACAAAGCATTGCAAGTTAACAGCTTTCCTTGGATACAAGTCTGGAATGACACACATTGTTCGTGAGGTTGACAAACCAGGCTCAAGTAAGTATATATTACCCAAAGTTGGCTATATTGTTTGAAACAATATTCTGTAACACAGATTTGGATGCATCATTATGTTTGTATGCTTTTCTGTGCTATTCTGAGATGGTTCTTTTTAGATAATAAGTCTTTTATTTACCACAACTAAATTCATCCAGTCGTTCCAACATAAACATTTCAAACCTAATGTCTCTTGCTTAGTTGCTGAACCTAAGAAAAATAAAATCTTCATATCACTTTTCATAGGGCAGTTTTGGCATCCTGTATTTGTACTTTCATAATTATGAAAAAGATCTGTTTTATTTGTCATTTTGTTTTCTATAAGCATATTTGTGGTCATTTCATAACTATCACTTACAGAACTGAAAATTATAAGTGTTTGGCGAGAACAAAACCAGAAAACAACTATGAGGAAGAGGTTCCTTAACAGTGGGAACAGGCATCTCAGATGTGGCAGGTGGGATTGAGCGGCAGGCTTAGTAAATATCTGAGATCTTTGGACGATCTACTGTGGTTGCTTGAACAATTATCTGTTCTTGAGATTGAGTGAAAATTATCTGATTTCTAGAGTTGGGTGATTTTCAAACCTCATGAGTGACCTGGTGAACAATCACCTGACAGGGACGATTTATGTATTTTTTTTAAATATTAGTTGAAAAATTATACTTTCTACTAATAAAAGTTAACGTGGGAAATTGTCTCATTCATATCGTGATGATTATCATGGGAAAAGATCTATGTAGATGACCTCAATACTTGGGACGTTATGTAGTTGCCTCCAATAGATGACTCCAATAGTTGCCCTATGCAAAACATGATGACTCCAACTATTATGATTCGAAAGTTTGTTTTGTGTTCTAAAAGTTCAAAATTTTCATCAGAAACAAGGAACACTAACATGATTACATATTTGTTTTCTTCAATGATGTTTCATTTTTTTACTGAAATACAAAAGACAATGTGCCTCTAGAATTAAGTTTTTCTTATGCACATTGTGACATATTATTTATTATATTGTTCAGTTTTTGATATTACTACAAGTAATTTATGTACTAAACTTTCGACTTTCCAAAACTGATGTTTTGGTTATATTGTCAAACTAGAGAAATGAAATCTATAATCAAACTTAAGGGAAGTGAAATTTAGAGTACACTGCAATTTATTCTTGTACAGGTTAAGTGAAATTTATAATTACACTTGAGATAAATGAAATTTAGAATAGACTGCAGTTTATTCATACAGAGCTTGGTTCATTGTTTTTGTTTGTCTGCTAGTTCATATATTGCAAATGTAGTGTTCTCACTTTGTGATGAATGTTTGATGTCTTTTTTTGTTTGCTTTGCTATACCTCTTTATCTGTCAACAATGCGGACAAACAAAATCGGCAATGCATTAGCTTTGTTTTAACTAAGTGTTGCATTTGCTTCCTTTACGTTCTCTAATTTATTACATATTTTGCATGTTTTTTCCTTACGATATAAATTACATTGGAGGGTTTCTTGTTCGTTGTGTCATACTATTCAGTGCTTTAATGTTTTCTGCAATTGGATTTTTTTACCAATGCCTGCATCTTGCTTTTGTCATAAGTCTTATTGGACTTGTTCATTATATCCTACACTTCTATGCCTTTTCTTAAGCTTTGAGGTTCTTATACTCGATTGTTTCTTGCAGAGCTTCACAAGAAGGAGACATGTGAGGCTGTGACTATCATAGAAACTCCGCCAATGATTGTTGTGGGAGTTGTTGCTTACGTGAAGACTCCACGTGGACTTCGTTCTCTTAACACTGTGTGGGCTCAACATCTGAGTGAGGAAGTGAGGAGGAGATTTTACAAGAGCTGGTACAAGAGCAAGAAGAAGGCTTTTACAAAGTACTCCAAGAAATATGAAAGTGAAGAAGGAAAGAAGGAAATTCAGGTGCAGCTGGAGAAGATGAAGAAATATGCATCTGTTATCCGTGTGCTGGCTCATACACAGGTGCACTTTGATGAGATTGCCCATTTATGACATTATTAGTGCAGTCTTAATATGGCATGTTCATGAGTTGGATCTTCATTATCTGCTGCTGACAAACTTATTCTCAGTATACTGTACACTTGATGTTAACCCTCTTCTCATACCTGAATGTTTTTAGGAATCTACTAGTTTATTTTGTCAGGTTTTTGTGTTTGTTGTATATCTCACTGAGTGTTTGTTATTTTTATTTTTTTTCTTATGTAATAGGCAAATTTGAGCATTGCATCCTTTCTCTTAAAATGTATCTCCATTCAAACAACATGAGATAAGCCTTGAGTATATTGTTGACCCATTTTTAGTTGTGATCTTTGATAAAATCTCAGTTCAGACTAATATTTGGCAGTTTTTAGATCAAGCAATTTTACCTGAAACTCCAGGGTGATCTCAGTACAAGGTATCGCTGCTTTCCTGTGTGATACAACCTAGTATTTTCTACAGTATCATAATTATTTTGCTTTTGATAATTTTGGAGTTTGATTCTGTTGCTAGTATTCTTCAGATTTGTTTACTATCATATTAAGTACGCTAGTTTTCTACTTTTCTTTGATATCGATTTTTCTTAGACATCCCATTGGGTGCATGGTGCCAACCACTCTTTTAAATCTTAATGCACACGCCGTGACCAAAATGAACAAGATACTGAAGAAGATGACTAGCAATGTCTATTCTGTTAACGAGGACAATTTCTTATCATCAACTTGTTAGTAGTATAACAATCTAATTTACTTAGAAAACATATTTAGATGGACCTCTTTATTCTACATAAACAAATTACCAACTAATTTTTGTATGAAAATTATTTAGATTTAATATAGGATTAGCTGAATTTGTTATGAATATTTCTTGCATTATATTTCTTAGCAGGTAAAGGATGTGTTTTGTAGCTCACTGTAACTCTATCTATTTACAAAGCATGTATTCTTCGTTGGTTCCATTTATGGAAGTGATCTTACGGTCTTTTGTCACTTGCTGTTTATGCTCAGATAAGGAAGATGAAAGGTCTGAAACAGAAAAAGGCTCACTTGATGGAGATCCAGGTCAATGGAGGGACAGTTGCTCAGAAGGTTGACTATGCTTACAGCTTCTTTGAGAAGCAAATCCCTATCGATGCTGTCTTCCAGAAAGATGAGATGATCGATGTCATTGGTGTGACCAAAGGTAAAGGTTATGAAGGTGTGGTGACTCGTTGGGGTGTCACCCGCCTCCCACGCAAGACACACAGAGGACTCCGCAAGGTTGCCTGTATTGGTGCATGGCACCCAGCCAGAGTCTCCTACACTGTTGCTCGTGCTGGTCAGAATGGATACCACCACCGTACTGAAATGAACAAAAAGATCTATAAAATTGGTAAAGCTGGGGATGAGTCACACACTGCTATTACTGAGTTTGACAGGTAATTAATTGCCCATTCTACAGTTGGCTTTCTAACAAAGTGGTCCAAAATAACTTCCTTTAGAATCTTGGTCAAGCATACGGAGAAACTTTTAGGGCAGTATCAAACTTGAGATCTGAGTTATTGTCAGGTATCCTGACTGAGTATTTTGGCTTGTTTTTTTTTTAAACAGAACCGAGAAGGATATCACGCCAATGGGTGGTTTCCCGCACTATGGTATTGTGAAAGATGACTACCTTATGATCAAGGGTTGCTGTGTTGGGCCAAAGAAGAGGGTTGTTACGCTTAGACAGTCCCTACTGAAGCAGACTTCTCGCGTCGCCCTCGAGGAGATCAAGCTTAAGTTCATTGATACTTCTTCTAAGTTCGGGCATGGACGCTTCCAGACAACCGAGGAGAAGAGCAAGTTCTATGGTAGGATGAAGGCTTAATTGGTGCCTGGTTTTGAGGTTTTTCCGAGTCTTTGTTTGGTTATCTTTTTTCATCAGATTGGCTACCTGCTAAGTTATTTGTCATATGAGAGAACAGAAGAGGGAAGTTGATGGTAGGTCAAGCTACATTTCATCTTTGATTTTGTTTTGTGGATTAAACTTGGTTGATTTGAATTTTGGACATGAAATAATTTGAGAAATCTAAGCTAATGGGTTGTTGCATTAGGTTGCTAATATCTTTGTGCCTCTTGATCTTAAAGGTGCCTTCCTAGTGATAAAGGTTTCTGTATAGTGATAAGTTTTTGGATTGAATTAGTGTCTGACCTAATGATGTATGTTTGAGTTGCTAACAAGTTTAGTTGGTTAAGATTTTGATAGTTTATTATGAATTAGTGACCATAAATAATAAGCTTGTTCTAATTCTGCGAAATATAGGACAGGCTTTTGGAACTATTATGGTTATACATCTGTTAAAATATAGAATCAATCCTGGCTGGTTCTAATTCTGTGAAATATAGAATCAGATTGATTTTGTGAAATATAGAATTAAAATTGGATCGGTTCCAAATGATTGCAGATCGAATCGGAGGTTTCTGTTTTGAATCGGAATTTTGTTTTCTTTTAATTTTTTAATTTTTAAATAATATTTAATTTTGTAATTTCCATCAAAGCTTACTACTGTTGATGTCAAAGTTGCTAAAATTTATTTTAATAATACATCCATCGATAAAAGAATTAAAAATTCTAAAAATGTGTAACACTATAATCAAAGATCAATCATGTTTGATCCTCTATTTTTTTTTTTCTTTTTTCTCTTTTTTACAAGAATAATCGAAAGCATGTTGATCCTATCCTCAGTTTTTTTATTCTCTCTTCGTTTTTACAAGAATAAGCGACTCAAGGCAAAGATGAGATTACAGCCCAAGATCTTATGATAATCTATCAAAAAATATTTGTAATAGCTAAGGCAAACAGACAGAACGAAAAAAATATATATATATATCTTTACCAATAATAATTATTATTACGATTAAAAAGCACTAGGGAGATTTATGATTGCAATTAGAGAGCACCGAAGAGTTTCTATATATATCAATTAGAGAATATTGTTGCAATTCGAGAACCATCTTCTTTTTGTTTTTTTTTTCAGAATTTATATTTAATATTTTCAAAATACCCCTCCGACAAGGTACAAGGATTTATCAAATGACGATTGAATCCACAATCTTTATATCAATGTTATAGATATATTAACGTTGTAGTTATTAACAAGATTCGTAATATCGTACCGTACCGATATTTCGAACTGAACTCGATACCGGTATAGTGTACCGAGCACTGTAGCACTGCTACAGTACTTAATACACGGGCATACTTACGGTTGCAGACTTGTAATGCACTGTGGCACTGCTACAGTGCAGTGTACTGCAACAGTACACTGTACTGCTACAGTGTAAACCGATATCGGACGGTCTGTCGGACTGGTATATACCGCCCGTACTGGGCGGTACAATTTGGTACGGTAAACACTGACTTATTAAGATGAATTCTCTAGATGGAGAAATCTAAAAGATAAAAAAAGATGAACTCATTTTACTTGTTCAAGCGGATAGTAGATATGACAAAACTACAGGCAAGAAACTATGTATAGCTGCTAGCTATCTCTTAGAGAAGCCCAAGTTTTTATCCCAAGGAAACGGACCAATGCTATACAAAATTTGTCAGAATGCATCGGATCAATACACAAAGCAATCAATCGGTGGTAAGCATCGGATTGATACACAAAGCAATCGATTTGTCAGAAGAATGCATCCGATCGATACACAAAGCAATCACTGCAAGGACTTCAAACAAAGAACGAATGTGTCTGCCGTGGTAACCATTTCATTTCCTCCATCCCTGCACCTTCTCTTCCCCTATGATCCATCTGGTCAGCTGGCTCGGATCTTCCGCAACGCCCTTGCATGAAGAGACTATTCCGAGGTCCGCCCCGATCTGATCATATTCCTTGAGAGAAGCCACCATTTCGGCTTCGACAAGAGCATCATCGGTGCTGTCCAGCTCCATGCACAAAGCATCCGCATAGTGTTTCTCTTTTTCGGGGTCGTGCTCAAAGGGATCCATAACTGGGCCCTGCAAGAGACTGGGTTCAAGCAAAATTTTGGAGGGGGAGGGGGGCGAGATGGGATTTTATGGAATACTATCTGGAATGAGAAGAAACCAAACAGGTACAAGTATCCTAAGAAATGGTATGGCCCAACATAAGTCAACAGTGCTTATAACCGGTCATCACGTTCTCTGCATTTATATAAATAAGGATTTCACTGGTATTTTGGTGCTGATATGAATCACACCAAATGCCACGTGAAATTAAAAAGGAAGCCAGAAGAGGCTGTAGTTCAGCCCCATACATGCCGCCACATAAACGACACTTGATGTCACTAGCGTGCAATGTGATTGACGAGCCATCAGTGCAACGCTTTGATGTGTGCATGCAGCAGCACTCAGATTATATAGCATGTTGGCTCCAAAATGGCATACTAATCTCCTACAGCATGTAATAAGCAATTTGATGGTTGAAGACATATATAGGGTACCAGTTCTGAGTGGCCCGAGAAAGCAAACAATTATAAATGTGAGAGATTCATGCTTCCAAACTTTCATGCTATTCTCTGAATCTAAAGCAGATCAGATGCTGGTAAATGTGGATATCCTCCTTGCAACTACAGTAGACACAAAGGGCATCTGACAAAACCTTCATTCAATTTTCTATGGGCAGCTAAGAATTAGAATAATTACCTGACATAATTCGGCATAATGCTTGTAGGCCTCACTACTTTCATCTTCATCATAAATTAAGGTCCCACCATACCAATTGTTGTCATCGCCAATTGAAGCCATTGCAAGGTATCTGGAAAGCAAACCATTAGGCCCAAAATCTTGGAATATATTGCTCTCCAATACTGAATCCACAAAGACCAAAGCCTACCAACATGTACTTATATCCAATATGGAAAATTATATATATAGGTAGTAAGTAATCAGTTCCTGATTGCAGACAGGCATATGTCAATTATGTCAACAAACTAATTCATAGAAGAAAATAACCACACAAGAGATGTGTATTAGTCTTAAATACTGGCAAGTTTTAGTTTCCGAAGATATACTAAGGCCTCTCCTTGATTCAGCCTAATTGCAGGAACTACTGGTATAACACAATGCACAACAGTTGCAGCAACCAAGAAGTAATCAGATTTCTGGTTTATTAGGGGAAAAATACTGAAAAGATATTAGTATAGTCCTACACTATACAATAAGACATTTTTGGATCAACGATGACATTATTGCAAAATGTTTCCCTTGAAGAAAATAATTTTTCAATAGAAAAAAATTGTTGTCCAACCATGCCTTGAAAGATCACTTATTAAGTTGTGAAAAAGATAGTGGATATCACCACCTACAACTAATAAAATTGAATTTTAGAACTATCAAAATGTAAATCCTAACAATAAATAACTAGTCTAACATATACTATACTCATTGTAGAATTTTTTTTTGACCCACCAGGCTACCTATTCAAATAAGAACAAAAATTGGCCAAAAAAAAGTTCAATAATAGAAAAGCTATTATCAAATTAGAACAGGCTAAAGTAGAGTTTTCTCATCTCCCAATGACCTTAGAGCTAATGTAGATAGTCAAAACTCAGCTAGACCAAATGTACTGGGAACATGTCAAAATGCTGTGGAACTTGTGATTCCTTCTACTCAGAACAGGAAAACATATCAATCTTTCAAGGAATAAGACTATCATGTAACTGACAAGCAAGATATGGCATGGTGACACCAATATAAATGTCAGACAAGGGAAACTCATAGTATAATGTGGCAAAATTAGGTGTGTGCACCTACAGAAATCTGCATGCTTCCATGTCAAACACATACACATTTGGACAAAATGAAAGTCACCTGATTCATGTACAGCTTCAATACGTACCAGATAAATTTCATGCATGATATAACATGATAAGAACATAAATTAAACTATTCATAGACTTACTGCCACTGATTGTCACCAAAGTTCCTACTTTTGCCTGGATCAGTTGTAAGCTAATGTTACAAATAAAAAAAAAGAACACAAGTTTTCTTCTTCTTTCTTGAACTGGTAAACAGATTATAATGCTTGTCACTTGATTCTCATTCACTGTGAAAATATCTTAAATTGATCGCAAGTGTATTAGTTGGAACATATACAGAACCATTAAACATAATATCCGACTTTTTAAAAGCATTACATATCTGGAGATGAAGCAGAAGCTGCAAACATTGGATCAATTTACTAGACAATTTATGTGCATAGTACATTTGGGTAAAAATCCATTTAGTGCCACAACTAGCACTGTCCAACGGTAATTAGGCTATCAATTTTAATGTGGAAGAGAATTACTTTTTGAAGATATCCTCCTCACATCCATCATCAGCATGAGAAAGCCAATTTAAGCTACCATAACCAGCAGCGCTTAAATCATCTTCAGATCTCTCATTTGCCTTTTCACTTGCGGTGACTTTTGTTGCAGGTATACTTTCTTCATACTTTCTTTGGCCAAACAACCAGTTTGGGGTTTTAAGCTGTATTTCACTGTAATAAGTTGTACAAAAGCAAATTATCAATAGAAATGGTCTTGTTTCACCAAAATGTAATATGATTGAAGAGTCCGGTTAGATGTCTCCATATATTATCTACAACTATGTCTCCATATATTATCTACATCTATACAACACTATATGAACTTTGTCATGTCAAAAAAGGATGTGTTTACAAAGAAACATATAAACCACTTCCAGATGTCAATTACTGTGAAGGAATGTGAATAACATGATGAACTAATGAAAACTCTAGAACTGATTTCCACCATGTTATAGAGAAAAATAAAATAAAATTATTGGAAAAGAGAACTATTTGGGTTGGTCATTGTATTTTGAAAAAAATAAAAATTTAAAGTGCTTCTCATAATTGATGTTGACAATAATTAAATAGGGAATTAAATCTATCGATATTTAAGGGATTACAAGACGAATTTAGCAGCATACCATGTCAATAGTAAAAAAAGAAATTTCATTTTTTTTTATTTTAAGAGGGAAGCAAGGAATGGAGAGTACAACGTTAATGAAGGTCCTAAGCCCATCCCGAGGCAACATCTTCATTTGGTATCTTTTTCTTTTCCCCTTTTTCTGCCAATAGCATGCGTGTGTTGATGCAGCACATGCTGCCAGTGTCAACCGAGCCCAACTATAACTCAATTGTGCTCATAGAAACAGACTCTTACCTAAAGATCACAGTGTCATGAATGACTTGCGGATATGAGGCATCCAACGATAGTGACAAGGGCATGATTATTAAATCTTACAAAGATCAATACATGAATTTGCATGTTGCTTCCAGTAAACTAAAGATTTTTGTATGAATAAGAACATTCCATATGCCAAGCATGTGAAAGCAATGAAGATTATTTAGATGACACTAGGTATGCCAATTTCACCTGGACATGCAGGGACCTATGCAAACTGTGCACTTGAGCATAACCCTTAGGTAAAAGCTGTTATGCCTCCATAGAACTATTCATGCAAAAGATAACTTTTCTTTCCCAAATAAAAAGAAAAACTTCTCATTCAACTAAAAGGAGATAGATCAGCAGACCTCCCAAAAGGCACATTCGCAAAATTAGCATCCTAAACACATGGGATGTTAGAAGGCCTTACAACAAGAGCAAGGTTGTGTGCTATGTGATTGTCTTTCCTGGGTATATGAATCCATCCATCCGGTAACAACTACAAAGTTGGCTAAAAGAAAAATATCAGTGCAGAGGTTTCTCAAGTGCCATGGTACAATAGCTTGAGACCGAAAAATGTTGATAGCAGCTAAAGCATCCATCTTGACCAAAAGATTGTTGAAACCTTCCCTCTTAGCTCTTCGTAAGTCATCCCACATGGCCCAACACTGCTTGCAAAGCACTTTTAGCCCAATCAATGTTACAAGCAGCAGCAACTGGACAAAAAGGGGACTCTTTTAAGTTTTCACAGCTAATATTAATGCATCTAATGGGCTAGGAACTTTACCAATAACTTAACCAATACATCCATTTACCATTTCCAATTAACTTTACCTTTTACAGCTGATAAACTCTATCATGTGGCCAAAGGCCCCTCGACTGGACGGAAAGAAAAACAATGCTTGCTCTCAGGTTTTGCTAGAGACATGCAGACTGACCTCCATCTCACTACAAAGTACAAACCATCTATGTCAACCATGACAAAGACTGCCTTCTGACCAAGTAATATTTCACTTCTTTCTCTTATTTTTCTCACTCCTATGATAGGAGTCCTATCATCTTTCCATGTATTTTCCTTTTCCATGTTGGTGCCACTGGTATACCCTGCCATGTCAAGTATTGACAAATCTTGACAAGCGATTGGTATGGAATGTATGACCATGATTGATATCCTTCCAACAATTTAACATGATATTTTTCTCTAGTTTCAAAATTCTTGATGATTTTCCCCATTTCCAATTAAAAATGAACCAGCATGAATGTGAAAAATCAACATGGATTTTGTTAATCCCTTAGTCAAGAGGGCTAAAAGTTCAGCGGTGTCACAATAAGGAAATAAGCAAGTTGAAATTCAGCACCACTAGAGAGAGAATACTAATCACAAGAAACTATTGGTGAAATTTGAATGAATGATCATTGCCTACATGTGAATTGTAATATCATTTATTAAGAAACATACATAAGAACTTAGAGACAAGAATTAGTTAGTTTATTAAAGGTTTACATTTGCAAAGAATACCATGGGCCATGGAAACATGAAATGGATCGTCCTCAATTATTAACAACTAAAAATAAAATCAAATTTTGCATACCAAGCGAGTAAAAGCTAATAAGAGAAGCAAGTGAATACTATTAAGACTTTCAAGACTAGAAATTTACGCTGCATCTGGTGCCATTCCAGGATTTCCTGCTGCAACACTTGCTTTCATGTCACATTCACTGCAAAGCCTCACATTCTTTATTGAACTACATGTCCTCTCAATTAGCTTATCAAATGACGTCAATTTTATTCGAGAGAAATCTCTTTTGCAAGCAGGTATTGGCGAAAGAGTTGATTGAAGTCCATCCGGAGGCATTATGTCCAGCGATAAACTGTAGAAGATTTGAGCATGTTAGCATAAGAAATTGACATTTATCCATGCCAATGCACTATAATTCGTAGACACTAGAAAGAGGAAAGAACACTTATGAATAATAACCATGGTTGTTTATGCTTTAGAATCCAAACTCCATTTCATCACCTTTTGTCAGAATCAGGAACTGCTTCATCACCAATTCTGGCAACATGAAGATAATAATCGGTCTCCAACTCCCAAAGAGCAGGTTTTCCCTCTTGTGGTTGGAAATAACCCAAAAATCTGATATATCAACCAAAAATAAACAGGAATATGGTCAAAACATGATACCAATTTCCGTCTCCATAAGGAATGATGTACCCTTTCCAATGATAGGTGGCTCAAGTGTACAAGAAAAAAAGATAAACTGGTGAAATCATGATAGAGAGAAAATTCTTAACTTACAAGTTTATGGCATCTTGTTTTTCACCATCTGTGTAAGCATTGCTATAGTAACGTCTAATTGATTTCAAAAACTCACGAGACTGAGTAGTAGCATTCCACCTGCCTTGCCTTTCAGGAAAGACCTAAAAACAAAGTTTGGTTTTGGTCAACTAGGGTAAGAAATCTATGGAAAAGGAAGGAACATTCAATTTAATTGCACATATTACAAATAGAAAGAAAAACCAACAGGAAAAGATGACAGAAATTAACTTTAAGTTATTTCAAAAACCCACAGTGTTGTGTGCTGCAGAGCCTCCATACTGCTGAGCAAGTGCATCGCCCATGCTTTGATACATATCCATAAGAGCTGCAGCAATGCTGCTGTCTGGGTCGATTTTAGGAACATCAGTAAGTCCCATTGCATGTAGTTGGCGGCCCAAGGCTGCCAAGCCATAAGCATACTGTGCAACATTGGTACGATCCAAGCAATCAATGCAATTAGTACGCAGAACTCCACTTTGAAAACAAGGTCCGTTAACTTGTTGCTTATGGTTTAATTCCTTTTGTTTGTCTTGAGTGACCATTGTGTTTAAAGTTTCAAGACTACTTGCCATCCTTGCAAGGTCCCCAGAACTAGCTCTGAGATCACCAAGAGAGGTATCCCTGTATACAGCACATTAGAAGTTGCTTGTCTAAGCTAAAATTTTAGTACAACAGTTAGTTCAAAGTTCAAACAAAAAAAAGAATAAACATAAATATATATAAATTTTATCAGGATTAACCTCATGAAAGAATAATTCAATAAACTAATCTATCAATTATTATCAACGCCAACAAGCTAAATAGCTACAAGCAGATGCATGTTGAGAACACAGAGAAAAAGAGCAAAAACTGTAAAGCCTCAACGATCTAGCCACATATACTAAAAATAAGTTACAGAATTATATAGAAAACTTTTCCCATTTCTTTCAAGTTTCTCTCTTGTCCCAGTCTCTGCTCTTTTCTGTCACTAATTAAGCTTAACTCAGACCAAGAAATTTAATTGTAAGAAGCAACCCTGAAAATCTTGAGAAAAACCACAAATTTGTTAGGTAAGACCTGAAATTCTGGTGCCCAGATAACAATTTGACTGAACATCCAATATCAGCTCAATGTAGGCATATACACAAAACTCGCTATAGCTACGACCATCCATGCAAACACCAATCACCCAAAACGTAAAAGCATAACTCTTAGGCATATACCTAATATAGTTAACTTAATATAAAGAATGATAGAATGAGGAATACTTATATAACACTGAGAACACCACAGGAAAATCCAACATAAAATTAGTCTAACATTAGTGATTTAAAAAGCATTAGGCGCCAAAATTAGTCTGCCCACAGATAATATTGTGCAAATGAATTGAGTCCTTCCACAACCAACCATGCATCAGCACTTGTGTGATGTGGACTGAAATCACAGCTAACAAGAGGGGTGAATGCATCTCCAAGTTGGATTAGGTGTCGAAACATTTTTGTCTCTCCTATGATAAATTTAAACATCTAACATAAGTAACACATTTGTTACTACCACATATTCATGTTTTAAAATACCTTAATCAACCCAAAAGGTTGTCTACCCCATATTTATAGTTACAGTCACATCTAAGTTATAAAAGGTGCATTTTAAGGTGGTCTTTAAAATTTAATAGAAGTAGGAATGAAAAAATCTAAAATTATGTAATTGTTGGATCATACTCCCATGGTAGTACCATGAGTAACTGCATGTCCTATATCTCCCAAATCATGTACCAGACAAAGCAAGAATGCAAATCTAAAAGTATCTAACTGTTGGATCGCACTCTTATGGTAGTACCATCGTAAACTGCATGTCCTATTTCTCCAAAATCATGTTCAAGGCAGAGCAAGAATGCTTTGGGATGTCCTTTGTATTAAAAGTTATATTCATGTAATGATTTTGGTTTTAAACAATAATTCAAAATCATATTCTACAAGTCAAGTTCACAGCATACCTTCCAGTGCTTGTTCTACTAAGCTGGGTCGATTTCTTTTTCAAGATAGTTGGTTTTCCACTGTAATAAAAGCCAGTCAAATCAAGTGCTTCACCGGCCACAGCACCTAAAACAGCAAGCACATTTGCAGACTTGCTACAAAATAAAAAAGAAAATAATTAGATATCTTGATAGTTTCAAACTTTCAACTCAACATATTAAAAACACATACAGATAACCTTTTTGCAAATTTATGAAAATCCCAATGAATAAACTTCAACTGGCTTTCTTCTGGAAGAATTTGGTTAAGATATCCAACTGCATTAGCAAATTCACGTCGTAACATCATTTCCCGAGGCCTTTTCTCGAACGTCTGCATGATTCAGCAGACAAGTCAACTAAAATGATGAATAATCATACATAAGTCAAGATATACAACACAATAGACTGTTCAAAATGTAGAGTACAATTGCTTATTAAACAAGTCAATGCATGGCATCAGAAACTAACCATCATCATATTTAAACACATGAATCAAATCCAACAAGACCTCTAACATATACATGCTTAAAGTTTTGCAATTTGTGGGACTTTCTCATTCATAAATTCTTTCTAATCATCATTCAAAAACAACAACTATTCTATTCATATAATTCTCCGAGATCCTGACAATTGTATACAAGGTAGCCTGAAAAGGACCTCCTTTAACTTCTATCAAAATTAAGAATCCCCTTGTTGATTCTTCATGACATTTGTACCTAGAGTTGCAATTCAACTAATCTTACGGTTATACAAAAATGTCAACCTCAAGAATATGATATTAATTGAAAACCATCTGCATATTCAACTTCTTAACATTGAATATAGATACTGATATCTGCAAGTTCCTTCTATTAAGAAGACATGAGAGAATCAATCATAAAATTTGCCAAAATAATTTTTAATAATTGAAACTTTTGCCCAAAGTTCAAAGGAATAGTGGTATATTTTAACCTTTTGAAGTCCATTAACCATCTTCACCATTGCCAAAATCTAGAACATTCATGACAACATACAAAGATCTTACCTAAAAGAATTCAAGACATCAAAATTAACTGATTTTTAATAATTAACTTAAAATGTTGATACTTACAGTATCCAGCATCAAATTGGAAGAGTTCCAAAGTATCATTATCTAACATGTGTCTGGTATGGTATTTGAAGGTCATGTCCCGTAGCAGCTAAATTATATCCTTACCAATAATAAGAAGCAAGAAACTGACAATGAAAGATCTACCAATCACCTTAATGAGATTAAGAACAATAATTGGATTCCCATATCGCTTTGCCAGATCTTCAAAATGCAGTTTAGTTGATTGGTATGTAGGATCATATCTCTGTACTGAAATCAAGAAACAAAAAGAGATCAAGATTTCTATTTCCTGAAGCAACTTACAAGAAAAAGAGAAATGTGAATGCTCCAAAGAAAGAAGAAATGAAATATCCTAATCAACTTATATAGCATCAGAGAGTGTATGTGAACTGTGAAGATATCCTCACAATAGAATTTAGCATTCTTGTTTTTCTTTTCTTCTTCAGCATTTTACCTCATACAGAAATGCCATGTGGTGTCAGTATATTCTCCACAATTGTAGTAACACACAGCTTATAAAATTTCAGACTTACAGACAATATCAGGTTTAGGACTAAATCTTGAAGCCTCCTGGGACCAAAAGAGGGGAATTGAACCTCGCATCTGCACAACAGAACTCATTTTCCCACTGCATGATCCAGCTTCTTCATCAAGGACTATTTGTTCAGTCTCAACATCATTAGCAACTCTACCGCAATCATTTACCCCTCTTTTCAAATACCTTCATACAACATCATTAAAGGTAAACAACAAAGAGAAGAAGGATAGATAACAATAGCTATGTGACTTCCAAATATGCAATGGAATCATAGGGTATTACACCAGTTAAGTTTATATAAATGGATACACAAGTGCAAAAATAATCCGGTAATTGAAACATGTTTCAAAAATTAATCATCAAATTCAAGAATTGCCTAGTAGTGGCAAGGCTGACCATATAAAGACATGCATCTTCAGTGAGGATCTAGAACTCATACCTCATTTTTGAGGCAAACAGATTTAGACCATGCAAAGTTCAGTACTATCAGTGAACAAAATGTCTCAATTGACATTATTCAGATTTCTGAAGTGAACAACTGGATTGGAAAGTTGCAAAGCCTGATCCGAATGAAGAGTTTAACATTAATCGTCAAATTTCTTCCCGAACTCTATGGATGGCTCTCAAAAAATGTAACAAAAGAAAAATATTCATATAACTTTTTCTACTTGAAAGATAACACCATATTTGAAGTATTTATACATTCAAAATGTTTGTCGTACATCCCTCAGAAACCAGTGTTATCATAAGAAGATAAGATAACTGAATAATTTACAAAAGAACATCAACAAATAATATACATTTTTTAGAAATGGGAAGAATTATAGGCCCTAGCTTAAAGAACTATTCCAAGAGGTTAGTTAAAAAGCATAGTTGAAGCATTAGCATAGGGGTAGCAAACTGGAAACAGGTGAAGATGTAACTAGCCATCTCATTTCATTAAGACTAGGCACCAAGTAGCACCAACTTACTACTTCAAATCATCATTTATTTCCATCCTCTCAGACATCACCAAAGATAAAGTGAAGATTAACAAAATGACTTAATTTTTTTGCATTAATTACAGGAAATTAGTTGGGCATGAATGAAAAGACAGACTAGCTTCTATCCAATAGAAAAGACAGACTATTTTCTGAAAGATGAACTTGAAAAATTACTTACCAAAAGAGAATAGACTTGTCAACGAGCATTCAATATAAAGTATAAGCCAATAGTTCTTTATAATTTTTTTATAACATTTTGAGTAATTAAGAAAACAGCCACAAAAGAACCAATAAATGACTGTACTACACCAAAATTAGCTTATACTAACATACCGTGTCCCTGCAAAGTGACGAGATCGTCTGGAAATGAGAATGACACTAAATTCTCGTCCAAAAATCGAAAGCCTGACCTGCAATTGACAAAGAACGTTATCTAATGGAAGTAATTCAAAACTGAGCATCCCAGGATAAACAACATGAAATTCCATGAATATTAACAAAAGTAATTTCAGTTTATGGTGTGGAGAAACCATAACACAAGTAATTTTAGCAAGGTTCGTAATTTTGTATATTACCGATGTATCGAGCTTTGCTCGGTATGGTACGGTACGTGTGTATATATATATATATATGTATATATATATATAATAAAAAAAAAAGGAGGCATACTATAACAGATAAAACTATAAACGGGGTGTTTGATGTAATGCTCATGTATGTCCGTGTCTTTCGATTTTGTTCATGCTTTGCACAGTATGTAAAAGGCTGGCAGTAGGTTTAGTAGTCCTATTTTCTTTGGTTTTGGTGGATGTCCTAGGCTTACAAATAAATGTTGTGTCATGTGGGCACTTGTGGGGATTTCAGCTTGTAGTGGACCATTTTGGATCCTTTGTTGTGCAAACGTTTAAAGCTTGTGAAGTATGTTTATAATTTGCATTGACTATGAAGTGTTTATTGGAATGATTGTTTGTGGATCCCGAGTGAGACGTTTTCTCTAACTCATTTTCTCTTTTGTAGATCCTAAGGGACTATAGAAGGTTTCGGGGAGACTGACATTTGTGAACGAACACACAAGGGTGTCGCACGACTTAGGCAAAACCAGCTAAGTGTGTGACATAGGGTATCGTAGTGGGATAAGCACACATAGAAACACTTGGCATGCAAACATGGGGGATCTAGCGGAGCTCAGTGGAGGGTAGTCAGCACGCGTGACCATTTGGGGGAAACGGGCATGGAAATGTAGGGAAAAGGTGTCGCTCAAAGGAGCAGGCATATGAGATTAGCATTCAGAGGAATGGCCAACCGTTCGCGCAAGAGGCACCATGAGGATAAGCAAGCTGGGAAGAATGCATAGCACACAAAGGTTGAGACAACTGAATTTGAGCTACGGCTCGACGTTGACAACTATACTTGATAGTCCTTAAGGCAAGCGAGGCGCTTAGTAAAGGATGAGACCATATAAAGTGGAATGAGTTGTTCAGCGACCGAAAAAGGTATGCAAAGCTCACAATGGTGAGGGGAATTACTACCTCGAAGAATTTGGTACTCATGCAAGGACTTGTATGCGGATGATGGAATGTTCGTGGCCATCCCAAGTGGACCGAAACTCGACACCATTGTCACGGACTTAGCTGGTTTTGCCTAAGTCGTGTGGCACCCTTGTGTATCCGTCCGCAAAAGTCAGTCTCTCCAAAGCCTCCCATGTCCCTTAGGACTCACAAAAGAGAGAACGGGTTAGATAAAACACCTTATTCGGGATCTACAAGCAAACATTTCTGAAAACACTTCATAGACAATGCAAATTACAAACAGACTGTACAAGCTCTGAACAGTTGCACAACAAAGGGTCAAAATGGTCCATTACAAACCGATAATCTCTCACAAGTGTCCACATAACAAAATCTTTATTTGCAAACCTAAAGCTGCCACTAAACCCAATTAAAATGGGATTATTAAGCCTTCGGTCGTCCCTCTACATGCTGTGCAAAGCATGAAGATACCAAAAGACACGAACATACATAAGCATTATATCAAACATCCTGTTTCGAAGTTTGTCCGTGACATTCTCCCCCACTTATTCCTTCGACGTCCTTGTCGAAGCTTTTGTGAACACTACAACTCCTCGCCTTTGCTGAGTCTTCAATCTTCTGCTCCAGCTGCAATGTGCCTCTTGGTTCCCAGCTGCTCTCCGCTGTTGTTTTTGAGTAGTCGAACCTTTGATCCGCCATGCTGCTTCAACTCACCAATGACTTTGACTCTGGTGTGGGGTTGGCTGAGTTATATTGATCCTTGTTGATTCCTGCGGATCCTCCAGATGAAGGAAAAGACCATCAGATGAAGGAAAAGACCATCCTTACTATGTGTCAATCTCTCAGATGCCTCATGCTGCTTGAACTGGGTAGATGCTTGTTGGAGCTTTAACGAGCATCGCCTCACAAACTTTCAAAGTTTTTGGTCCGTCCTCCACAAAATTTGTTCATCGACTCTTCTTTCACTTAGTTGTCACTTCCAAGTAGATTCGCATCACTTCCGCTTTCGATTGGCATTCTGTTGAAAAATAAGACGGATACTCTACTCTCAGTAGCACTGATCACCAATGGTGAGGATTTGACAACTATCGTTTTCTAATATCTTCGAAGGGTTTTTGAACCTGTGCAGAGCTCCTTTGCTAGATAGATAAGAGAATTATGGTACTCAGTTTCGCCCATTCTCTTACGGGTTGAGAAGACAACGGTTACTTGACTTCGCCCGACTCCTCGAGGTTGTACTCCATGCATCGAGCTGGTTACTGGCCTTCGCCTGCTCTTTGCTCACACTTTTGGAACACTTGAAGTGTTTGCACTCCTTGCGTTGAGTTAGTTACTGTGATTCACCTTCTCAATGCCATCGAACTTCTGGAATGCAGGAAGTTTTTACCCTAACTTGGAGTAATTCTCCAATAGATTTGGTCGCCTCTGGGATTGTACCGTCTTCTCTATCAACCCTACTGCCTACTCCACTGAGTAGCAAAGGTACAGTACCGCGTACTGTCTGCTTCATTCCTTGGTCGTGCACTCTTGCATAACCCAAAGTCCTTCACTTTCGGCTATCTTGATGAGAAGCTCGTTGACACCGGTCTTACGAAGTTCCTTGGCCTCTACCCTTCAGCCTTGTCTCGATACTCGGAGTTTGCCTCTGCATGCTCCACCTCCTCGACCCCTTTCACGACCAAGCGCTCTCCCTCCATGAGAGCAAGGGATCAATGACTTTCACGGAAGTCCCGCCTCTATGGTACCATGGCGCTGCCATGCCCATGGCCCTACTATCCATCGCCTCGCATCTGCATCCCTTTTCTTCATGATCAGTAGATATGTCTCTGTGGCACTCCTCCGAGTCCACCTCCATTTTAACTGATGCTTGATTTTGGGTAGCTAAGTCCCTCTAGACTCGTCGTCGCTTCCTCGCCCCTTTCGACCCCCTGCTTCAACACCTTGTGTTCTCCAAGCAGCTCCCTTTGGTCGATGGAAAGACAGACTGCAACTCTCATGCATGACCTCTGCCATCACGTTGTAGGATTTGCACCGATTCTGTTCTCCTTAGCTTCCTTGGTAGCAACGTTCGCTTACTCGACCTTGTCCTCTGACTTGGCGGGCTCCCTTAAACGAATATAGGCTCTGGAGCAGTCCAACTCTCCAGCTGCTTCGATTATACCTCTGGATGATCAAGTCCCTCCCATGGGATTCACTGGTACTTGCATTCGTACTTTTCCTTTGGTGGAACACAGCCTATATATGCTGATGACCAAGGCTTTCATCTGATGCAAAATTCGATGCACGTACGGAAGACCGCCTCTGCGGTACCATGGCCTTCACTCCTTGAATCCATAGCCCTTCTTGCCGGCATGTTATTCATTGAAGTGGAGCTTCCAATAGCTCCCGATCATACCTCCGTATGATCTAGTCCCTCACGGGACTATGTCGTGTGTATCGCATTGCCACGAACTGTTCCACCACGATCCGCTGCACCATGTCGCCTCCTGGTGACATCTTCATTGCATTCTGATCCTTGTGGGATGAACTCGAATTGTGATCCCTCCATGTGTGGCCTTTGCCAATACATCGCAGGGTCTCTTCCACCTTCGATTTTGTTCGCTCCTTTGGCAATCGACCTTCATCCACCCACTCTTGGGTCACACCTAGATGAAGCACCGCTCTAGGATAGTCCGTCACCTAGTAGCTCCCGAAGTCCCCCGACTTCACTGCAATTAGTGCACCATTGTTTGGATCCTGGGCCTCTGCCCCTACCAGCACAATCTTCGCTATGCACCGCTTCCTTCATGGCAACTTGAATGGCAACACTGTGGCATATTCTTCAAGAGTACCCACCTCCGCGTCCTCTTGCCCCTTGTTAAGGCCTTCTGCACCCAACTTCGCCTTTGCAAGTTGAGTCGCCTTAGTTCCTCCATCAAATGCTTCTCCGAGATAAGGTGCATGTGCCCAGAAGCTCCCTTCATCTTTGGCACCATGCAAGATGAGTCCACTCCGTCAGAATGAAGGACCCATGGAACAACATGATCCTGCTCTTGCCTCTACAAGAGTTCATGTCCTTGACCTCTATCCAAGGAAAGCACTGTGCCTCTACTCAATGTTCCATCTTCTATGTTGGCTCCCTTCATGCAGCTTGGGTACTTTGCCAAGTTACACCCAAGTTGCTCCGCTCCTCGTTTTTGCATTGAGTTGATGGTGGCCCTCGCGCCCACCATTCCACGGGTCAGCCCTCCCCTGAGTCCGATCTCCATATCGACTCCATATGTGCCTTCATTTGTGTTGCTTTGGGTCGCTCCCCCACTTGATCTCACAATGCATCCACCAATGTATTCTCTCAAGTGAGATCATGCGACGACTCCTCACCGCTTGCTCGGTCCATTGAGCTTCGTGGAGTTGTTATTTGTTGAGGTACTCCTCCTCAACATGTGCGGTCTGTCCCACATGATTCTCCCTCTGGAGAACCGACACTTATCCCTCTTGGATAACTGTCCCGTTGGAGTAACATCTCTCTTCGTTTCAGAGACCACCATCCCCTTGGACTACTCCGATTTGCTGAACAAACTGTGCATTGTTCTGCCTCCTGCAAATGCACTTGCTAGATTGCGACTCCATGTCAATACAGCCCCCGTTGCACCACTCAAGGCCTAGCAACATGTTGAACTCGTTGCACACTTTAGGCTCCTATGGACATATCATTCACATGCCGAAGAGAAAGTTTCAATGCTCCATGGCGCCGAGTTTCAGTTGCCTTGGGATGGCCGCGAACATTCCATCGTCCGCATATAAGCCCATGCATGAGTATCGAATTCTTCGAGTTAGCAATTCCCCTCACCTCTGTGAGCTTTGCACAACTCTTTCGATCGCTGAGCAACTCATTCCACCTTGCATGGTCTCATCCTTTACCAAGCGCCTCGCTTGCCTTGAGCACCATCAAGTATAGTTATCAACGTCGAGCCGTAACTCGAACTCAGCCATCCCAACCTTTGTGCGCTCCGCATTCTTCCAAGCTTGCCTATTCTCGTGGTGCCTCTTGCGCGAAGGGTTGGCCATTCCTCTGAATGTCAATCTCAGATGCCCACTCCTCTAAGTAACTCCTTTTCCCTACATCTCCATGCTCGTTTTCCCCCAAACGGTCGCGCGTGTGCTAACTGCCCTCAACACAGCCCTGCTAGGCCCCCCACGTTTGCATGCTAAGTGTTTCTATGAGTGCTTGTCCCGCTCTGATACCATATGTCACGGACTTAGCTGGTTTTGCCTAAGTCGTGCGGCACCCTTGCGTGTCCGTCCGCAAATGTCAACCTCCCCAAAGCCTCCCATGTCCCTTAGGACCCACAAAAGAGAGAACGGGTTAGAGAAAACACCTCATTCAGGATCCACAAGCAAACATTTCCGAAAACACTTCATAGACAATGCAAATTACAAACAGACTGTACAAGCTCTGAACAATTGCACAACAAAGGGTCAAAATGGTCCATTACAGACCGATAATCTCTCACAAGTGTCCACATGACACAACCTTTATTTACAAACCTAAAGCTGCCACCAAACCCAACTAAAATAAGACTATTAAGCCTTCGATCGTCCCTCTACATGCTGTGCAAAGCATGAACATACCAAAAGACACGGACATACATAAGCATTATATCAAACATCTTGTTTCGAAGTTTGTCCGTGACACCATGGAGCATTGGAACTTTCTCTTCGGCATGAGAATGATACACTCGTATGAGCCTGAAGTGTGCAGGGAGTTCAACATGTTGCTAGGCCTTGAGGGGTCCAGCAGGGGCTGTATTAGCGAGGAATCTCAATCTAGCAAGTGCATTTGCGGGGGCAGAACAATGCACAGTTTGTTCAGTAAGGCGAAGTAGTCCAAGGGGATGATAGTCTCCAAAACTTCTAGAGGGAAGGATGTGAAGAGAGAAGTTGCTCCAATGGGACAGATACCTTGGAGGGATAAGTCCCGACTCTTCAGAGAGAGAATCATGTGCAACGAACCGTACATGTTGAGGAGGAGTACCTCAAAACAATAACTCCACAAAGCTCAACGGACCGAGCCAGCGACGAGGAGTCGTCGCATGATCTCGCTTGAGATAATGCATTGGGGGATCCATTGCGAGATCAAGCGAGGGAGTGACCCAAGGTAACACAAATAAAGGCACACTTAGAGTCGATATAGAGATCGTACTCAACGAAGGGCTGACCCGTAGAATGATGGGCGCGAGGGCCACCATCAACGCAATGCAAATCGAAGAGCGGAGCAACTTTGGTATAATTTGGTGAAGTACCCAAGCCGCATGAAGGGAGTCAGCATAGAAGATGGAACATGGAGTAGAGGCATGAAGCTTTCCTTGGACAGAGGTCAAGGATATGAACTCTTGTAGAGGCAAGAGCAGGATCATGTTGTTCCATGGGTCCCTCATTCTGATGGAGCAGATTCATCCTGCATAGTGCCAAAGATGAAGGGAGCTTCAAGGCACATGCACCTTATCTCGGAGAAGAATCTGATGGAGGAGCTAGGGTGACTCAACTTGTGAATGCGAAGTTGGGTTCAGAAAGCCTTGGCATGGGGCAAGAGGATATAGAGGCGGATACTCTTAAAGAATATGCCATAGTGCTGCCATTCAAGTTATTATGAAGGAAGTAGTGTGCAACGGAGATTATGCTGGGGAGCCCAGAGGCTTAGGATCCAGACAATGGTGCACCATTTTCAGCGAAGTCGATGGACTTCGAGAACTACTAGGCGACGGACTATCCTAGAGCGATGCTTCGTTTGGGTGTGACCTGAGAGCGGGTGGACGAAGGCCGTTTGTCAAAGGAGCAAACACAATTCAAGGTGAAAAAAGCCCTACTATATATTAGCAGAGGCCACATATGGAGGGATCATAATCTGAGTTCATCCCACAATGATAATAATGCAATGGAGATGTCACCAAGAGACAACATGGTGTAGCGGATCGTGGTGGAATAGTTCGTGGCAAGGCAAACACACGAAACTAGTCCCGCAAGGGACTAGATCATACGGAGGTATGATCAGGAGCAACTAGGAGCTCCATTTCGGTAAATAACACGACGACAAGAAAGGCTATGGATTCAAGAAGTGATGCTATGGTATCGCAAAAGCAGGTCTTCTGTGCATGCATCGAATTTTGCATCGAATAAAAACCTCGATCATTAGTATATGGGGGCTGTGTACCATCGAAAAAGAATTTCGAATACAAATACCAATGAGTCCCATGGGAGGGGACTTGATCATGCAGAGGTATGATCGAAGCGACTAGAGAGTTGGATTTCTCTAGAGCTCATATTCGGTTAAGAGAGCCCGGCAAGTCAGAGGACAAGACCAAGTAAGTGAACGTTGCTACCAAGGAAGCTAAGGAGAACAAAATCAGTGCAAATCTTGCAACATGATGATGGAGGTCATGCATAAGAGTTACAGTCTGTCTTTCCATCGACCAAGGGGAATTGCTCGAAGAACACAAAGGTGTTGAAGCAAGAGGTCGAAAGGGGCGAGGAAGCGATGACAGGTTCAAAGGGACTTAGCTACCCAAAAACCAGTGAGTCCCATAAGGGGGACTTGATCATGTAAAGGTATGATCGGAGCGGTTGGAGAGTTCGACTGCTCTAGAGCTCATATTCACTTAAGGGAGCCTGACAAGTTAGAGGATAAGGTCGAGTAAACGAACGTTGCTACCAAGGAAGATAAGGAGAACATAATTGATGCAAATCCTACAACATAATGGCGGAGGCCATGCATAGATATTCAAGTGGAAGGAAAAGGAACAATTGCTATGAACACCAAATCTAATAAAAAAAATCATTGATGATGTGATGTTTATTCCTAGTTTAAAATAAAATCTCATTAGTATAAAACTAATAAGAAAAGAATATTATGTTATTTTATTATGAAAAGTGCTTGATTTATGATAAGAAAATTAAAAAATTGATAGCAACTATGAGGATGCCAAAAAATAAAGTGTTTTCCTTATTATTTTTGGATTTCTCCTTACATGCTACTATTATTGATGAATCAACATTATGGCATAAAAGTTATGATCATCTGAATTTTTGTGAGTTTATACAAACTATTCACATGAGGAACCTTTCAAAATTAAAACTGATAAAAAGATGCCTCAAAACAAAGCCAAAGTTGATGAGAGTGATGAGGAGCCACAATTAAAGAAGCCAAATATTTTGAATTCTATTCCATCAACCATTATAAAGGCTGCCCAAAAAGAGAGCACCAGCAATGATGAAGATGAGGATGACAACACTCAAGAAGTTCTTATGATGAACATTTAAAAGGACGACAAGCTAAGAAGTCTCAAGCATCAAAAGACAATAGTGGTTCTAATGAGTCTTTTAAGAAAAGTGAAGACAAGGAACCACTGAAAACCCCAAAGAAGGTTAAAGATGCAAAAATGGTGAATGCAACTCCAAAGAGTGAAAAACAAACTGCTATAAAGTTTGAAATAAAAGGGCCCAAAACTCCTGCTACAAGTCAAACGAAAACAACTTTAAGTTACAATTATTTTAAATTAAGGGGATGTCATAAGATTAGTTCAAATAGTTAGGATTAGATAAAATAAAAGATAACAATTTAGATTTAAATAAATAGATGAGAGTAAAAGATTTATTGGATATGGTAGATTTTTTTTTTGTTTAAAAATATTTGTACTGTATCTTTTTGCTAATGTAAATAGGTGCTCTTGGATCATTCTAAAGCACTGCAGATTGGAAGTACTCCTAGTCTCTTCTACTATTCTCTTTCTCATCTCTTTGAAGTTCTACAGAAAAGCTAATAAGTGTGGTATCAGAGCCAACAGGAATTATGTTAATCAGACCATATTGGTCAAATTATGAAAGTCGAGTTAGGAAGAATGTAATTTTATGTGAATGAAGCTGGGCCTCTGTTCAAGGGTAAGATTACTCCCCTACAACATGAGTGATTAGAGTTGGAGTTACATACTTAATCTTTTGATAAATAGAGCTAAGGGTGTATACATTAACCCTCACAAAACTATAAAAGAGAATAAACAAGAATAGAGAATTCAGAAAGTCAGGATAATGTTTACCAAACTATATATATGCATTAGGTGAAATGAAAAGAGTGCATGGGGAAGTTATGCACATTGTAGGCAAAAATGCGCTCAGAAAAAGACCAACTTCAGGGAGCACTAGCTGAAAATGTTCATTCTGAATCAAAGGCTACTAAAACATATAAACCCCTGATTCCATGTACTCAGGATACCATACAGTGAAGATAGAAAATATGGAGATTTGATCTTGCAAAAGCAGCAGTAAAAACTCAGAAATTTGGCAAAAAAATGAAAAGAAAAATAACTGTGCTGGTTACTTGAAGAAAATCATTGGAGGTGATGAGCAAGCATCATTTGAAGTTATTAGTCTGCCCATTTAGTAACGAACAAGTACCCTATCCGGTCGGACTAAGTTGCCAAGTTTGTTATTGCTTCACTTTATAGAAAAAACAAAAAATAAACAGAAAATTAAGCAGAATGATTTGGTTAGAACTTAGAAACTTAACATGTGAAAACAAAAACACTATATGGAAAGATGCAGTCCAAACTATCAAATGGAAGATGCAAATCAAAAGTGCCTATTTTACCTGCTTAAAGTGTCCATGGATCAAAGCAATTGTCCAACGTGTATTATTACACCTTGATCGAATTGTTTGTGTCAGATATGCATTCCAGACAAACATATTTTCATAAGCCATTTTCTCCCTGTCCGTGGCAAGGACATTCTTCTGCAAGCTTTGCATAAGAGGATATGTGTAACTATAGAAGAAATCTTTTGTGAGATCAACACTTGACAAAAGCTTTTTGTACCTGAATCAGAATTTAAGCTTCAGAGAAGAAATTGAAATAAAAATTTGTACATACAAACAAAGATGAAAGTAACTAGTAGAAGCATAATTTCTTAGCTGTACTGGAATTTGACAAGCAATAAGAACAGGATAATATTCAGTTTAATAATTGCCTGCATACAAGTCTTAGTTATGTCCTCATATGGATAATCTTTCAGTGGGCAATTCACCATGACATACAGGTCAAATTTTGTTGTCAACCAACGTGAAGAGTGATCATATTTGTTAGGTGGGGAAGAATAACAGATTAACTTTTAAATATGCAGTAAGATTATGCAGGCTTAGTGAAAGGCATTGCTAAAGATGATTTTATAAGCTAGTGTTACCAATACATAGCGCATTCTCTGTAAGTTGATTGAATGAGTCAAGACTACTAAGAATAAAAGATGCTTATTTTGTCATGCAAGATCAAGAAAGCAAGAAGTAAAAAAATAACCGAAGCTCTGTTTTTGAGTGGGCGACATCAGACTGAATCGAAGAATGTGGCACAGTGATCAGCTGGCTCTCATCAATGCAATAAATCGCATGTCCGCATATACATCCAATCTGTCGACGCTTCGTGACCAGAATCAGATAATACGACTCCAAAAACTTAATGCAGCCTAACCAGAATAGAATGAAAAAATGAGCCAAAAATACAAGATACCATTCTTAGAAAAAAGAATCAAACGCATAAAAGACCGAGCACGGGACCTGCAATTCCGTAGACCTTGCCGACAAAGCTGAGGCCCCCAGTGGCGCGATTTCCCTCGTCGATCCTCTGGAGGAGGCTCTTGACCTCCTTCGGCGAGTACACGACGGGGTCCTCGCTGATGTTAAGTTCAGACGGCTCGGAGCGGTCGATCTTAAGCACCCGGAAGAACCGCTTGTCCCGATCGCTTCCGATTAGGTAAAATCTCTGCCGAATTCATCGATGAAGCAAGAATTTGACCAAAGATTGATCCGAGTGAAGAAATAAAGAAGGAGCGTGGCGGAAGGAGGGGGATGTTTACGGCTCGGGTCTCGTAAAGGCGGAACTTCTCGAGGGAGCAGGAGTTGGGATCGAAGTCCTGGTCAGAAGCAGCAGGCGGCGGAGAAAGAGAAGCAGAAAGAGGCGGCGTGGGCGGCCTCTTCGCCATCTGGGAGCGGTCGGTGGCAGAACGGAAGGCGGGGCCGTGGCGGTTGGGCTTTCTAGGGCATTTATAGGCTTCGCCCGGAAAAGAACGACGGAGCCAACAGGAGGGGCAGTCGACGAATTGGGTCGCGGTGGGCTTGGCAAGGGATCCCCTCCAACTTTTGGTGATCCGTGATTTGGGCGTGTCTACATCAAACGAACGGTTACGACGTCACAACAAGAAGGTTCTCGTTAGAAACGTTGTTAGAGAGGATCACTAACCCGTCATCCAAACTCTGAAGACGGCGGAGCACATTGGAGCACGATCATAACGGGTGTTACAATGATATAACGGGCGCATTTATGGACATTATAAGCATGCGTAACGGTTATGTAGACATTCTTGTTGCATAGACGTCCCGTTATGGTAGAAAGGAATCAAAACTAATAACAAAGACTTCATATTGCACTCAGAATTGGTGAAATGATATTGTTGGGGATTGATATAAGATTCATTTGTGGTGGATCTAACCTCCTCATCTATCACTTATTCTTTGTATAAAAAAATCTTTGACGATTTTTTAAAAAAAATATTAATATTTTAGGTATTTTTCAATCGATACTTCTTATTTTATTTTTTTTCCTAAATAATATATTTAATTTAAAAATATTACAATGTTTTTGGCATGTTATAAGCTTTTAGTCATCACAATAAAAATACTGTAAATAATCTAAATAGACTTATAATATTAACTAAGATAACTATAATATTAAAAATATGATATTGTAATGATCTAGTCAAATAGGCAAGATATGATATCACTTATAATATTTTTAATAATATTTATATTATTTTTAATACATCAATAAAACACTGTAAATGTTATAAACAAGCTAGATGATAACATTATAATGGTTGAAAATGAGTAAAAAAATAAGCGAAAAATTTTGACAAAAAAAAACATGATGGGTATTTTGGGTATTTTAAAATTAAGAGTATTGTTTCAAAAAAAATCAAAGATGTGGTATTTTTAAGAAATACTTAAAATATGAGGATTTTCTAGAGAAATAATTCAAAAATATTTTATGATATATATATATATATATATATATATATATATATATATATATATATATGTAGACACACACACCAAACTCAATTCGATGTTAATATCATTTACAAAATATTAGAAAATAATTGGTGAAAGTAATAAGTGATCTTTCAGATATTTAAAATGTCTATTTAAAAAATATTGGATAAAATTATGTGAAATTATAATTTGGGGGAGAAATTATAAGAATATATTATAAGCCTATCTGTCAAAACATGTTCTGCTGTTTTTTTTTTTTTCTTTTTTAACTCGGTGTTTCAAAAGCAGTTCCTTTCTCCAAACCAAAGCATTCTACGCATGTTTTATTAAGCTTAACCTACAAGTGTTTGATTGAAACAAGCGATATAAGAATAATGGTGTTAGAAGGATTGTCCATATTTAAATATCATATGGTTAATATTTTAGTATTATATTATCTATAACTTAGTATCATGTTATCAATATCTCAGTATCATATGGTTGATTGATTAACATTTTGATATCATGTGATCTATATTTTGGTAACGTATGACTACATCTCACTCTACGTGGCTAACATAATTTTACTTTACCAGATGTTATGATCGTACTCGCAACTGTATCATATCATTTAAATTCAGTATAGTACAATTATACCAAACATTGAAAGAGATCAGTAACTATTTCCAAAATTAATTCACAATATACAATGCAATAGTCCAAAATCTCACCTAAAAAGGACTCTTTATACTTTGTTTGTTACAATCGAAATTGGCATTAAGAGGGTGTGAATTAGTACTTAACGAAAACTTTGATCGATTAACATAATCTTATTCTAATGAAAACCAATAAAGATAAATGGTAAAGATGAAAGCACATCAGATTTATAATATTTCGGTCATCGTGACCTACGTCCACTCTCGATTTCTCTTTCGTCGAGACCATCGACGTTTACGAACAGTCTTCCTTCAATAGGTGAAGACTAACTATCCTTTTATAATTCTTTCTCCTTTTTATAGGTTTAGGAGACAACCTTTACAAGTCTCATACTTCTCTTAGAATGATCACAAATCTTAAGGAGGAGGAGGAGGTCACTTAACATTTTTTCAAGACTTTTACAACTCAAAATCTCAAGACTTTTATTCACTTTTCATGCTCTTTCATGTAGGAAAGAGTGAGGTATTTATAGACCTCAAATGGCTTTAAAATTGGAGCCAAAAAGTATCTCATCCTAGGTTTTTTGGGCTCAAATGGCTTCAAAATTGGAGTCAAAAAAGTATCTCATCCTAGGTTTTTCTTATAAGCCTCAAATGGCTTCAAAATTGGAGCCAAAAAGTATCTCATCATAGGTTGTCAAGCAATAGTTGTCAAGCACTATTGCATGACAACTAGTGATACTACCAATAGTCTTAGTAGTATGACTACCTAACAATGCCTCAAAAATTGGGCTTTAGTGGTACCACCGCTTATCAAGCAATGTCATCGCTTGACATCATTAACTACTAGCAATACACTATCTAGTCTAGGCGGTACCACCTCCCAAACAATACTTGGGAGGCCAAGCCTTAGGTGGTGCCACCGCTTGAGCCTGTTGGGAAATCATGGGGGCGATATCACATGCGCAGCGGAAGAACAAGAAAACAAAATCCCCGATTCCCAAAACGATGTTCGTCGTCGTGGGAAGATTGGTACGCAAAAATCCGTGAAACATGAAACTGCGTATAAAGTAGATTGTGTTACCTAGGGAGATCGTATATCCATGTTTCCTTGCAGATCCTTAGGAGAGGGTGAAGGATGTCAAGCGTCCTCCTCTCTAGCAGTGATCCACACAGTAGGGTTGCGACGACACTCCTTAAGACTCTAAGCCTGCTCTGAGGTGGAGAGGGAGAGGAGAATAGGAAAGGCAAGCAAAGGTTCTAGCTTATGAGGCTTTGAATCCCTCCTATTTATAGAGGTCCCCTGTCAAACCCTAATGGGTCCTCCCCTAGTGGGTATTGGATCTGCATCCAATAAGACAAGGGCTCCGTCGGATATCTCATATCCGAACCTCTACTCATTGCAATGCCTACCATATGTGTGTGACCCTCTAGGCACAATATCGAGCTGGCCGTGAGTCATACCTATCAGAACTCCTTCTAACTCAGTGAATTATTATCTCTGTAATAATTCACTTGACTCATCGACTACGGAAGTACTAGGCCACTACGTCGTAGTCCCCAGACGATACAGGGGAATCTAATCCATTGGACCTGTTTGTCCTCAGTTACCGTGTACCTATAGTCCCTCATCCATCTAATATCCCAGAGACCGTATATCGAGCATGGTGCTGTCAGACCCATACGGTTTCTACTCGAGTCTCGCTCTAATCGGATTCTCCCGGAGAACTCTTTCTCTCTCAACCCGAATGACCCTGGTCAGGGATTTGTCTGAGCAAGAACACATGGGATATTCCTCTCATGACGTCGAGAGTGGATGATCCTCTATCGACACTCAATAGCCCTCGTAAGGTCGACTACCACTCCCAATGACCAACTGTACTAGATCTGGGACAGCCAAACCTATAAGTCTGGTATCAAAGAGTGGAGCACTCATACAGGACATCCTTGGTGTCTCAAGTCTAAGGACCAGATGCACCACTAGGACTACAGAATCGCTGTTTAACAATAAGGCATCATCAACCATCCAGCATTCTGTAAGCGGATCAATCAGTGAACTCATTCTCCAATGAGCACCTGTACTGTACCCCTAGTGTCCGTACACGAGCAGCTATGAGACCAGCTGCATCCATCATATGGACGGGTATACAGCACACCAGTCTATCCGGTTATCACGATGTCCCTCTCGAGTAACCTATGATCGGGATTATTTAGGATATGTGTTTAAAGGTGAATCGATCTCATTATCGTGATCTCATCACGATCCGATTCTCATTGCACAAATCCAAGGACATCACAATATATGTATGCATTTATGCAATAGTTATAAAGTGATATACGCCAAAATATAATAAGCAAAAAGATTCTGTATCAAGTCACACGTGCCATCACTCACGTGATTGGCTTGCTGGGCACCTATGACTAGCAATCTCCCACTTGACCTAAAGCCAATCACCTATGTGTCTGATCTCCATCAGACCCCTGTGACGCTCAAAGACAATCTGAGACAATGGCTTTGTCAGTGGATCTGCAATGTTATCTTCGGATGGAACTCTTTCCACTGCTACATCTCCTCGGGCTACGATCTCTCTGATAAGTTGGAACCTCCTCAGAACACTTCTGATGAGACCTAGGTTCCTTTATTTGAGTAATCGCCCCATAGTTGTCGCAATATAAGGAAGTCGACTCCTCGCTACCCGGCACGACTCCCAAATTTGTGATGAACTTCTTCACCTAGACTCCCTCCTTTGCTACATCTAATGCAGCAATGTACTCCGCCTCTGTGGTCGAGTCAGCAGTGGTATCTTGCTTGGAACTCTTCCAGCACACTGCTCCTCCATTCAAGGTGTACACATACCCTGAATTCGACTTGCTATCATCGACATCAGACTGAAAACTTGAGTCAGTGTAGCCTTCAATCTTAAGGCTATTACCTCCATATATTAGTAAAAGATCCTTAGTCCTTCTCAAGTACTTAAGGATACACTTTACTGCTTTCCAGTGCTCCAAGCCTGGATGCGCCTCATACCTGCTCGTGACACTCAGAGCGTGCGCTATATCAGGCCTAGTACATAGTATGGCATACATGATAGACCTTATTGCTGAGGCATAAGGTATCATATTCATGTTTGCCCTTTCTTCTAGAGTCTTTGGGGACATACTCGTAGAAAGCGATATCCCATGTCTCATCGGTATGAGACCTCTCTTGGAATTTTCCATGCCAAACCTTTTGGCAATGGTTTCTATGTACTTGGACTGGGACAAGCCAAGCATCCTTTTGGATCTATCTCTATAGATTCTAATCCCCAAGATATAGGATGCTTCCCCTAAGTCCTTCATGGAGAAGTGTCTAGATAACCAAGCCTTTACTGTGGATAGCATTCCTACATCATTCCCAATGATGAGGATGTCATCCACATATAACACCAAAAAGGTGATAGCGCTCCCACATACCTTTCTGTATACACAAGGCTCATCTTCGTTCTTAACGAAGTCATAAGATCTGATTGCCTCATCAAATCTTATGTTCCAACTTCGGGAAGCTTGCTTTAGTCCATAAATGAATCTAAGTAACCTACACACCTTATCTGGGTAGTTCTTGGACATGAATCCCTCATGTTGCATTATATACACCTCCTCCTCGAGGTTCTCATTGAGTAATGCGGTTTTCACATCCATCTACCAGATCTCATAATCATAGTGTGCTGCAATAGCCAATAGAATTCTGATGGATTTTAGCATTGCTACGGGTGAGAAGGTTTCGTCGTAATCAACACCTTTCCTTTGACGATACCCCTTAGCCACTAGTCTTGCTTTATAGGTCTCTACCTTTCCATCTACTCCGATCTTTTTCTTAAAGATCCATTTGCAATCGATAGGTACAATACCTTCGGGCGCATCAACTAGGTTCCAAACCTTATTGGAGTACATAGAATCCATCTCAGAATTCATGGCTTATTACCACTTCCCGGAGTCTATACTCATAATAGCCTCCTCGTAGGTCTGAGGATCAATATCCTCAACATCCTCTCCTCTAATATGTCCCACATATCTCTCAGGAGGATGAGATACTCTATCAGACCTGCGTAAAGTTGAAAAATGTGTATTAGGTACCTGAACAGACTCGGGCTGTAGAGTGGTGCTTGAGCTTGGTTCTCCAACCTCGCTCAATTCTATCATTCTCCCACTGTCTCCGCCAAGAATGTGTTCCTTCTCAAGGAACACTGCTCTCTTAGCTACAAAGACCTTTTGATCCTCGAGATGATAGAAATAATACCCACAAGTTTCCTTGGGGTATCCCATAATTTTGCATCGCTCTATCCTTGATTCTAACTTATCGGGGTTGTGTCTTTTAACATGGGCAGGGCAGTCCCAAATCTTAACAACCTTAAGATCAGGCTTCTTCCCTTTCCATATCTCATATGGTGTAGACACTACCGACTTAGTTGGAACTCTGTTCAGAAGGTAAGCTGCGGTCTCTAGGACATATCCCTAGAATGAGATGGGTAGGTCAGCGAAACTCATCATGGACCGTACCATATCTAATAACATACGATTCCTCCTTCCAGAGACACCATTGAGCTGAGGTGTATAAGGAGGTGTCCATTAGGATAATATCCCATGGTCCTTGAGGAACTGAGTAAACTCTGTACTTAAGTACTCACCTCCTCGATCTGATCGAAGAGTTTTGATACTCTTTCCAGTCTAGTTCTCCACCTCATTCTTATACTCTCTGAATTTCTCAAAGGCCTCAGACTTGTACTTCATTAAGTACACATATCTATACCTTGAGAAATCATCAGTAAATATAATGAAGTAGGAGTAACCTCCAATGGCATGAGTTAACATGGGTCCATATACATCACTATGTATGAGTTCCAACAACTCAGTGGCTCTCTCTCCAATTCCACTAAATGGAGAGTTTGTCAATTTTCCACGAATGCAAGGTTCACAAGTTGCATATGACACGTAGTCAAATGGATCTAGATATCCATCATTTAGTAACTTTTGAATCCTTCTTTCATGGATGTGACCTAGCCTACAATGCCATAGGTATGCACTGTTCACCTTATCTCGTTTCCTCTTAGACACTTACATTCATGATATGTGGAGTAGTGTCTTGCATAAACAAGCCTTTATGCAATATTCCTCTCGTCAATCTCCCCTTAACTTTGCTAGAATTTACAATAAATTGTAGATGTGATAAGCAATATTGGTATCCAATACCAATGCACTATCACAAAAATCTAACAATTGGAGATTGATCATGAATGTACCTGAAGCTTCACCAAGCTTCTGTTTCGCCCTTTCTGCAAGGTACTCTTTGCAGTTCCTCTTCCAGTGCCCATCTTTACCATAGTGGAAGCATTGACCTTTGTCCTTTACTAGGTCTTTCTTAGCAACTTTTGCTTTACCTGGTCTGCCCTTGCCCTTTCCCTTCTTAATGGACCTTTCTGCTTTCCTTTTCTTTCTGGTCTCACCAGTATAGAGAACTGGCTTCTCTTTCTTAAAAGTACTCTCTGCCTCCCTCAACATATTGAGGAGCTATGGGAGAGTCACCTCAAGCTTGTTCATATTAAAATTCATTATGAACTGTGAAAAGGAATCTGGTAGGGACTGAAGCACAATGTCCACACACAAGTTATCCTTTAGGACCATTCCTAGACCTGTGAGTTTCTCTATCCACTTAATCATCTTTAGGACATGGTTCTGAACCGGTGTCCCCTCAGTCATCCTAGCACGGAAAAGGCTCTTGGATATCTCATATCGTTGAGTCCATCCCTGTTCCCCAAACAATTTGCGAACATGTAGGAGAATGGATATGGCATCCATCTTTTCATGTTGTCTCTGTAACTCAGGAGTCATAGAGCCCAACATATAGCACTGAGCAAGAGTGGAGTCATCAATGTACTTCACGTAGCGAGCGATCTCATCCTCGTTTGCCCCTTCTTCGGGAGTAGGCATCACTGAATCAAGGACGTACACGATTTTCTCCGCTGTGAGAACAATTCTCAAGTTACGGAGCCAATCCGTATAATTTGGACCAGTGAGGCGGTTGACATCATGTATGCCACGTAAGGGATTTGAAAGCGACATTTTCTGAAAATAAAGATGCAGCAGAAATGAATAACATGCAGATTTTGCAAGAAATAAACTATCAAGATATGGACTTCTATCTTAATATGCTCCCACTATTTTACTAACGAGTCACGCAACACCCTCAGCACGTGAAACGGAAGTCTCCGGCAGACTTCTAGTGGGGATCAGGATCCAATTAGCGTCTTAGTGTAACCTCGAGGGACTCGACCAATCACACTAAGCCTAAAAGGTAGGCAACTCTTGCCGATCACAACTCCTTGTGATTCCCGTCCTGTTCGGCCTCCGAATCACCATGGCCTCGAGGGACTCGACCAACCATGATGCTCGGTTAAGTCAACACCTTCGTTACAAGATGAGTCTGATTTGATGATATACCCTCGAGGGACTCGACCAAGTATACCATGCCCTCAGGTCACCGGTGACATCTCTATGTCATAAGCAAGATAGCGAATCGCGATATAGGTGAGTCTCGAGGGACTCGACCAACTCAACCTACTCCGGGAATCGGTTCCTACTTATAACGATGGAAGGCCACGTGGGTCAATCTAATTGCCTCACGTTTATCGACTTAATATTATCGAGAGATGTTTCTAAGATTTGGTCTCCTAATATGACATGTCACATATATACATATTTAATATATATATACATCGCATGCAAATATATATACTTATCTAGTATGTGTATAATCAATTACACCAGATGATCATGGATCACAACCTAATATGATTAGGCCCGAGCTAGTAGGCCTAATCACTCACATCAAGATCTATGTGTGCAACAGTGCATCTCCATGCCCTATGATCGTCCATCTCATCCTCATCGGTTCCATCGACATCTTGATGCATCTTCATGCATCGCGATCGTCCATCTCGTGTGTCCCGTTATCGCATTCACGCTCCCGCTGCACCTCCTCATGTGATTACAACTTAATCATAGGCACGCAGACCCGACAATAAACGAGAAATATAATGGAGGCTTGCAAACCTCAATAATAATAATCATAGGTACACACATCACACGGTCCATGATCATCCGTCCACACATCATACATCACATGTATAAATAATCATCATCATGTAGGACTACTAGATAATAATAAAAATAATAATCAACTAAACCTTTTAATTAATTAATATTTTTTGAAATCAGGGACATGTAGAGAATTTCTGAATTTATAGGGGTATTTTCGTAATTTGGACAAAAGACAGAAACTGGAATTTCTCAAATTCCGAGGGGCAAAACTATCTTTTTCCCAAAAAAAAACCCTAATGCCCTACTATCCTTTGTTGCTGCTGTCGCCGTCGCCACCTTGCTGGCGGCGGCCTGTGCGGCGGGGCGAGGGCGCTGCCCTCGCCTGCAGGTGGCACGCCCCTTTGGCGGCACTGCCGTTGCAGGTGGGCTCCCCCGCGTGCACCGCCGCCTCTGCGGGCGGTTCTGCCGGCGGGGCAACGCCCGCAGGCGGTGCTGTCCCGCCGGGCGGTCGCCCCTGTGGGGGGGGGGAGGGATCGCTCGCGGGAGCAGCGGCGGCAAGCGCTGCTGCCCTGCAGTGCCTCACCCCGCGGGAGAAGCGGCCACAGGCGCCTCTGCCCGCGGGCTGCCAGCCCCGCCGGACGCAAGCCTGCTGCAAGCAGGCCGCCGGCCGGCTGCTGCAAGCACAGCGCTTGCGCATGCGCCGGCGCTGTGCTGCCTGCCTTCGGCTGCGCTGCACGCACGTAGATCGAGGGTAGCAACTGTTGCTGCCCTTTCTCGCTTTTGCGTCAACGATTTTGACGTCAAAATTCTTCGTAAACACAACACACGCAGTTCAAAACCAATCATTCGCACGAACAACCTGGCTCTGATACCACTGTTGGGAAATCATGGGGGCGACATCACATGCGCAGCGGAAGAACAAGAAAACAAAATCCCCGATTCCCAAAAAGATGTTCGTCGTCGTGCGAAGATTGGTACGCAAAAATCCGTGAAACATGAAACTACGTATAAAGTAGATTGTGTTACCTAGGGAGATCGTATATCTTTGTTTCCTTGCAGATCCTTAGGAGAGGGTGAAGGAGGTCAAGCGTCCTCCTCTCTAGCGGTGATCCACAGAGGCTCTGAATCCCTCCTATTTATAGAGGTCCCCTGTCAAACCCTAATGGGTCCTCCCTTAGTGGGTATTGGATCTGCATCCAATAAGACAAGGGCTCCGTCGGATATCTCATATTCGAACCTCTACTCATCGCAATGCCTACCATATGTGTGTGACCCTCTAGGCCCAATATCGAGCTGGCCGTGAGTCATACCTGTTAGAACTCCTTCTAACTCAGTGAATTATTATCTTTGTAATAATTCACTTGACTCATCAACTACGGAAGTACTAGGCCACTACGCCGTAGTCCCCAAACGATACAGGGGAATCTAATCCATTGGACCTGTTTGTCCTCAGTTACCGTGTACCTATAGTCCCTCATCCATCTAATATCCTAGAGACCGTATATCGAGCATGGTGTTGTCAGACCCATACGGTTTCTACTCGAGTCTCGCTCTAATCGGATTCTCCCGGAGAACTCTTTCTCTCTCAACCCGAATGACTCTAGCCAGGGATTTGTCTGAGCAAGAACACATGGGATATTCCTCTCATGACGTCGAGAGTGGATGATCCTCTATCGACACTCAATAGCCCTCGTAAGGTCGACTACCACTCCCAATGACCAACTGTACTAGATCTGGGATAGCCAAACCTATAAGTTTGGTATCAAAGAGTGGAGCACTCATACAGGACATCCTTGGTGTCTCAAGTCTAAGGACTAGATACACCACTAGAACTACGGAATCGCTGTCTGACAATAAGGCATCATCAACCATCCAACATTTCGTAAGCGGATCAATCAGTGAACTCATTCTCCAATGAGCACCTGTACTGTACCCCTAGTGTCCCTACACGAGCAGCTATGAGACCAGCTGCATCCATCATATGGACGGGTATACAGCACTCCAGTCTATCCGGTTATCACGATGTCCCTCTCGAGTAACCTATGACCAGGATTATTTAGGATATGTGTTTAAAGGTGAATCGATCTCATTATCGTGATCTCATTACGATCCGATTCCCATTGCATAAATCCAAGGACATCATAATATATGTATGCATTTATGCAATAGTTATAAAGTGATATACGCCAAAATATAATAAGCAAAAAGATTCTGTATCAAGTCACACGTGCCATCACTCACGTGATTGGCTTGCTGGGCACCTATGACTAGCAGAGCCAACTAAGGGTCACTGAATAAGCCTTCCTCTTGGCCCAAAACAGCCCCAACTCAGTTCCAATTGGCCCCTAATTGAGTTAGTAGGGTTATACCCAAACCTAACTTAAATTAAGACCTAACTACGATGATAAGGACTTAAACAATTACAAGGTAATAAATCTAAGTTGTCCGACTTATCATTTGTTCATCCAAACTCCTAGCAAACTTCCTGTACATTGTCCGAACCTTCGGCTTTTCGTCCGATCCATCGGTAAGTTGACTCTCGCAACTTCCGATCTTGGAACAACATCTTATTATTCTGACTCAATGCACGTTTTTTGACTCTGGCCTAATGTCTGCTTTTTCTTACTTCAATCGTTTTATCTTTTCTAATCGAAGTTAGTCCTGTATCACTTTTCTTAAATAGCATATTATAACGTAAACTCATTAATTGATTTCATCATCAAAATTCGGGATTCAATAATTTTTTCCTTTTTGATGATGATAACCAATTGATGATGGAGTTTAAACTAAACTCCCTCTATCTATATGTCATATTGAAGGAAACTTTAAATTCAAAAAATGATAACTTCAGAAATCAAATTGAAATAATTTTAATCATTTTCTTTACAAAGTTCATCATTTCACACTTCATATGCATAATATTACATACATCATATGCATCATCATAATATCATTACTTATATTATATGCATATAATTACATGCATAGTTCCAAATCATAAATATTTCAAATCATCATGGAATAGTATATATAATTCCAAAATATTACAAATCATCTTCATGTATAATTTCAAAAATATAATGTCATCAAGTATGATTTCAAAGCATTTACATTTTCAAAATATTTATCATTTCTTCATCATTATTTTCAACTCATTTATCATTACATTTTACTTATCCCCCTCTGTCATCAACAAAAAAGAAAAAAAAAATATTTAATATTTTTTTTAAAAATATATAAGCTATTAATTTAGCAAGTTTTAATCACTTTAGAACATACAAGCTAGTAAATATTAGGGATGTGAAAGTTAGCAATATTTACTTCTACTTGAAATGTGCAAGCAGAAAGAATTTAATGGTGCAAAAAATTTAATTATCACATGAATATGAGATTTCATGTTATGAATCTGAAATGTCATGAATCATCTTGACAAGTCTTTTCTTTTGTAAAAAGTGAAAAGACTCTAAGTCATGAAAACTCAAGAGAATCATAGAAAATCAAGGGAGCAAAAATTTTAACTATCACGTGAACGAATGAGAGATAAGTCATGAATCTAAAAGTCCATGAATCAAAGCTCTATTTTTGTAAATTAAAAGATGAAGGATGATAGAAAACGATCACGATTTAAAATGAAAACTCAAGTTACGAAAAACTAAGAAATCAAGATAACGATAAGAAATATTCATGCATTTGTAAGATTTAATATGCCTATCTCTCTTCTAATAAAATCAAATTGATCCTCAATGAATGGATTTGTAAAAATATTTGCTTATTGATACTTTAAATCAATAAATTCTAAAGATATATCGTGATTATTAATATGATCTTTAATAAAATAATATCTAATATCAATATATTTAGGAGTGCTGAATGAGATTATTTGTTAAACATATTGTACTAGTATTATCACATTTTATAAAAATATTTTTCAAGTAAAGTCCATAGTCTTCTAAAGTATTTTTCATCTAAATAATTTGTGCACAATATGTACATATTGCTACATATTTGGTTATAGATAATGCAATAAAATTATGTTTCTTAAAATATTAAGAAACAAGTGCATGACCTAAAAGTTGAAATATTCCTAATATGCTTTTTCTATATATTCTATATCTAGCAAAATCAGCATCAACATAAGCAATTAATTCATAATTTTTTTATTTTTGATACAATCATTATAAATTAGGAATTCCTTTTAAATATCTGAAAATCCTCTTAAGAGCTTTTTTGTGAGATTACTTCAGATTAGATTAAAATCTAGCATATAGTCCAATACTAAACATAATATTAGGTCTACTTGCTGAGGTATAGTAAATTACCTATCATAACTCTATAAGTCTTTTGATCAAAACATTCTCCATTAATGTCCATATCTAATTTTGTAGAGATGCTCGTTGGTGTATTAATTGCCTTAGCACTATCCATATTAAATCATTTTAATAGATCTAAAGCATACTTAGTTTGACTAATAAAAGTTTCATCACTAAATTGTTTGACTTGTAATTATAAGAAAAAAATTAATTCCCTCATTAATCTTATTTTGAATTCTTGGCTTATACTTTTGGCAAAAGACTTACATAAAGACTCATTTGAAGAACCAAAAATGATATCATCAATATAAATTTAAATAATAATAAAATTATTTTTAAAATATTTAATAAACAATGTGGTATCTATCTTATATTTTAAAAAATCATTCTTAATAAGAAATGAACTAAGTCTCTCGTACCAATCTCTTAGGGCTTGTTTGAATCCATAAATAGTCTTAGATAACTTAAACACATGATTTGTAAAATTAGCATTATCAAATCCGAATAGTTGTTCAATATAAACTTCTTCGAAAATAAAGCCATTAAGAAATTACTTTTGACATCCATTTGAAATAACGTAAAATTATTACAACACAAGGAGAATCTTTATGGCTTCAAGTCTAGCCAAAAAGCAAATGTTTCTTCATAATCAATACCTTCTTCTCGGTTAAAATCATTGGCCACTAATCTAGTCTTGTTTCTAACTACGATACCAAGTTCATCTTGTTTATTTCTAAAGACCCATTTAGTATCAATTACTAAATACTCACTAGGTCTAAGAATAAACTTCTTTGGTATTGTAATAACCCATGAATTTCTTTTAGAGCTTCGTCAATGCATTTTGGTTCAATTTGAGATAAAAATACCGAGTTAGCATAAAAATTTTTAAATGAAGAACGAGTTTGAACACCTTTTGATATATCTCCAATGATTAGCTCCTTAAGATGAGCATCTATATACTTCCAATCCTTAGGCAAGGATTCTTTGGAAAAAGATGCATCCAAGTTACTTGGGGGAGAAGAGTTTTTATTCAAATTTAAAGCATCAAAATTAAAATTATTTTTCTTAAATTCGAAAAGCTCATTAAAAATAACATGAATGGATTCTTCAATAACTAAGGTTATTTATTAAAGATACGAAAAGTTTTAGAAATAAAAAAATAATAAAGAAAAAAATACCTTCATCGGATTTTGTATCAAATTTTCTTAAGATATCTTTTTCATTTAAAATAAAATATTTACAATAGAAAACTTTAAAATATGAAATATTGGGTCTTTTGTTATTCCATAATTTATAGGGAGTTTTGGAAAGTAATGGTTTTATGAGAACCCTGTTCATGATATTGTATTTCGTGTTAACGACTTCGACTAAAAAATATTTAGGTAGACTATGTTTGTTCAACATGGTTATTATCATCTCTTGTAAGCTCCTATTTTTTCTCTCAACTACTCTATTTTGTTATAGATTTCTTAGAGTAGAGAAATTATGGTTATACTCATTTGACTCACAAAAATTTTAAAAATCATAGTTTTTAAACTCATCACCATGATCATTATGAATAGATGAAATCATAAAACCCTTTTCATTTTGAACAAGTTTATAAAATTTAAAAAAATATTTAAAACAATCACTTTTGTGTGCCAAGAAGTATGTCCAAGTATATCTACTATAGTCATCAACAATTATAAAAGTATATTTACTATCTCCTAAACTTGTTATATCAATTGGTCCAAATAAATCTATATCGATTAATTATAGTGGTCTAGAGGTGTTTATTTAATTCTTTAATTTAAAACTATTTTTTATTTGTTTTCCTAGTTGACATGCACCATAAACTTTGTCTTTAACAAATTTGATGCTAGGCATTCCTTTTATGAGTATTCTAGTTGAAATTTGAGAGATTAGTTTCATGCTAGCATGACCTAGTCTCCTGTGTCAAAGTCATGCATCATCGTTTAAAGCCGAAAAATACATTTCATCACAAAAATCATCAATATCAATAGTATACACATTGTTATTTTTTAAGACAATCATAGATTTATTTTTATGTGATATTTTAATTATAAAAGCATTAGATTCAAATTTTATAATTATCCTTTATCATACAATTGACTAATGCTTAGTGGATTATGTTTTAAACCATCTACTAATAACATATTTTCAATAAAAAGGTTTAACTTATTACCTATGATTCCTTTACCAATAATTTTTCTTTTGTTGTTGTTTTTGAATGTGACATATCATTTGTCTTGGCTAGGGAGCTTAGAGTGTTAGGATCGAGAGCACTAAAAGGGGGGGGGGGGGGTTTGAATTAGTGCAGCGGAAATCTTTCAGCGATTAAAAACGAAAGCTGCGTTCGTTCGATAAAAACTATTTTGATGTAAAAGCCGATTCTAAGATTACTTATGATTAAGTGCAGTTTATGTCTAAACAGAGTTTGCGTCTAAGTGCAGTTTACGCAGTTTGCGTCTAAATGCAGTTTGCATCTAAATGCAGTTTGCATCTAAATGCAGATTGCGTCTAAGCGCATTTTGCATCTAAGCGCAGTTTGCGTCTACGCTCAGATTGCGTCTAAGCGCAGTTTGCGTCTAAGCATAGATTGCGTCTAAGTGCAGTTTACGTCTAAACACAGTTTTACGTCAAAACGTAGTTTACGTCTAAATGCATATTCGGAAAGATCTGAACTTAGAAACTCATTCGTAAAAGCGCAGAAGGCAGTTTGCAGTTATAAATGGAATCAAAACGTAAGTGTAAACTGCAATGTAAAGATCGTACGAAAACACCGATTTACGTTAGAATACAGATTCGGAAAGATCAGAACTTAGAAACTTGTTCGTAAAAGCGCAGAGAGCAGTAGCTATGTAGGAGGTTTACAGTAATGATAAAGTGCTCAAAATAAAAGCAAACCAGAGATTTAGAGTGGTTCGGTCAGTCTTGACCTACTCCACTTTTGGCTTCCTCCATCGACGAGGTCACCGACGTCAACTAGAAGCCTTCCTTCAATATGCGAAGGCCAACCACCCTCTTACAGATTCACTCCTTTTTAAGGGCTTAGGAGACAACCCTTACAGAAGTTTTCTCTCCTCTCTTTACAATTCAAACTTTGAAGAACAGAAAGAGGAGAACTAACAGTTTTGAGCTCTAAGAATCATAGAAAGACAGCAAGATTTCGTGTGTGTGATCTGTATCTTTTCAATGCTGAATGGGTGGGGTATTTATAGGCCCCAACCTAGTTCAAATTTGGAGCTCAAAACGATCAAATCCCGAAATTCCGGGATCAGGCGGTTGCACCTCCTGACTGGGGCGGTTGCACCGCCTGGCAGAGCTCGAAGACTAAGCCTCTGGGCGGTGCCACCTCTGTCAGGGGCGGTTGCACCTCTCTGCCAGAGCTCGAAGACCGAGCTCAGGCGGTTGCACCGCCTGACTAGAGAGGTTGCACCGCCTGGCAGAGCTCGAAACTTGAGCTCTGGCGGTGCTACCTCCTGACAGAGGAGGTTGCACCGCCCAGTCTCGCTCGGAGACTGAGCCCTGGGCGGTTGCACCTCTTGGCTGGGGCGGTTGCACCGCCCAGTCTCGCTGGGAGACATAGCCTGGGCGGTTGCACCTCCCACAGCAACCTGGGTCCGAATGGGTTGAACCATTCGACCCAATTTGAGTTCTTCATGGGCCCAATTGCCTCAGGATTAAGCTAATGGGATCACCTCCCATTTCTAACTTAATCAAAGTGCTAACTACGATTATTTCCTAAGACATATTCTGTAGCTTGCTTCGATGCGTCACTCGCTTCTTCCGGCGAGTTTCCGGCGAACTTCCGTCGATCATCCGATGAACCCTCGGTGATGCTCCTGCGGACTTCCGGCAAACTCCTGGACTGCGACGATCCACTTGGCAAGTTCCGACGAGCTCCTTTGGCAAGCTTCTGGACTTCTCGGATTTGTTCCCGCAGAACCTCCGACGATTGTCCGAACTTCCGTCGAGCTCTCGAACTCCCAACGTGATCATTGTCATGACTCCGACGCAACTCCTGCTGCATGTCTTACTTTCATCGTAGTCAATCCTGCACACTCAAAACAAAAACTTCGATCAAGACAATTAATCCTAAGCAATTAACTAAGTTGTCCGACATGTCATTGGTCCATCGACGCTTCGTCCGATTCTTCGGCGCATCGTCCTTTCCTGCAGCCTATTGCCCAATCGGCCAGTTGACTCCGCAACTCTGATATCCTTGGCACAATACCCGCTCTTCTTGGCCCGATGCCCGAGTCCACGGCCCGAAGCCTTCTGTCGATACGTCGACCGATCCACCGGCCCAACGTCCAATCTTCTCACATGTTCTTCCGACACAACATGATGTTCCTGCTTAAATTATCTCATCCTGATTGAAGCACCCTACGTCACTCAAAATGTAAATTAAATCATAAACATATATCAAGTAGTTTCATCATCAAAATACGAGATTCAACAATCTCCCCCTTTTTGATGATGACAACTACTTGATAACGGAGTTAAACTTAACTCCTAGAGTTTAAACAAACTCCCCCTATCAATATGCCATATTGATAGAAACTCTTGGATTCAAAAATCCAAGCAACATGTCATCATAAACTTATGCATAACATGTCATGTCATCAACATACTTCTCCCCCTTTGTCATCAACAAAAAGGAGAAGTACCACAATCTAGTGTTTGTGATGTAAGTTTAACTCATTGCACGAAAAACATAATATCTATTGTTACCATCATGCAAGTTTGAAGCCAGAAAATTTAGCAAATGTTACATCATTCTTAGAACATTCAGGCTATCAAGTTTTAGATATGCAAGTTTTACGGCATACAAGATAGCACATGCAAGCTAGCAATGTTACAACATTTTAGAACTTGCTGGCTAGCAGTTTAGAGATATTCAAGAAGGCAACTCTTGCTTCTTGAAATATGCATGTTGCAAGCTAGCAAATTTTTGCTTCCTTTGTAGTGTTAGCTTTTGATATTGTAACGCAACTATTTCAAGTGTTTATCAATTGTAGCATTTCATCATATGGCATGATATCGGCATGTAAAGCTGTGAAGCAAGATTTTGATATCATTTCATGATGTACACATTTCGAATATTTTAGCAAGTGTAGCATTGCATCACATGGTAAGATATCAGCTCGTACGATGCAAATTTTTGTTTGATATCTTGATACAGGGCATATAGCAATGATAGCAATCATATATTACTTGGTGATGCAAGTATGGCCTAATCATAGCAATGATAGCAATCATATATTTCTTGGTGATGCAAGTATGGCCTAATCATAGCATCAGTGATAGCAACCATATCAACATCAGTGATAGCAAACATATCAACATCAGTAATAGCAACCATATCATCATTAGTGATAGCAAACATATCAACATCAGTGATAGCAACCATATCATCATTAGTGATAGCAAACATATCAATTCATATATTTCTCCCCCTTTGTCATCAACAACAAGGAGAACGATATAAGCAAACTTTAAATATAAGTGCGATGCCATAAGTTGGTTCATGTCATTTTCCAACAGTGAGTGATAGAATACCAGTAATGCAAACATCTCGAGGAAAACATGACATGGAGATAGCTTTTATTGCTTCTTCCTTTTTATTTGTTATCTTTTTACATGAAGGAGGAAAGCCATATGTGAAGTTCAAATCGGTAAGATATTAAAGAACACTTCATTTTTGCAAGGATTAAGATATGTAAGTGAATCAAATCCTTGTATGTAAAAATATCTTCCTTTTATAAGAGGGAACCATCAAATATGTTTCTCGAAAAATATTTTTCACATGATAAGTGCATTTGCTAGATGATTCCATATGTCAAAAATCAATGATGTGAATTAAACTTGATATGACATATGCTTGTTAAATTTGGAAGAGGATAATGTATCAAAAAAAAAAAATCCAATTGTTAGGATCAAGAAAATCCAAAAATGAAATTTGACACTTTCATACATTCGGACAGGGTTTTACTAGAGATATTCAATGACAATCATGAAGGTAAAACATGCTTATTATCATGGAAATTTTTGTATTCAAGCACATAATTTCCAACATGTAATCATGGTAAGTAATTGTGTAAAATTATTATGGCAATCAAGTGATTTGATCATTCAATCAAAAAAGTCCGAAAAATAATTTTAACACGTTTAATCATTCGGACATATTTTTGCCATAGTTTTTCAAATATAATCATGAAGATAAGGCATGCTCATCATCATGGTAGTATGATAGCAAGTTTACCATATACAAGCTAGCAAAAATTTTCAACATTTTAAGGCCCGCAAGCTAGCAATTTTGAGATGTTCAAGAAAGCAACTCTTGCTTCTTGAAATATAAGTTTTGCTAGATGTGCAAGTTAACTTTTTGCTTCTTGAGATAGGCAAGATAGCATTCCTTGGTGATGTTCAATATAGCTAAGTTCTACATCATGCAAGCTAGTGAATTTTATAACATTTTAGAATATGCATAATCACCAAAGCATCATAAATTTTAATGATGTGCAAAATTACAAATTTTGCATGATTGCATTTGTGTGTCTTGAGATTTGCAAGATAGCACTTCTTGGTGATGTTCAAGATAGCAATTTATTCTCTTTTAAGAAGTGCAATCTTTGCTTTCTTCTTGAATTGTGCAAGCTAGCTATCTCCCCTTTTGTCATTGTCAAAAAGAAGGGAAAAACCCTTTACATCAATTTTTAAATCATGACAAAGGTTAGTATCAATCTCATTTGTGTATCATTATATTTTCAAATTAAAACATGCACATTTTCAAAACATATAAACTCATTATTATATGCATGATTCCAAATCATTATTCATATTATTTCAATCATTGTTTCACTCGTCACTATAGCTTATCATGCATAAAATGTAAAACCATCTAACATGATACAATCATTTATTTCAAAATATTTATCACTATTTTCATGTATGATAATGAAGTATTCATGATACCGAACATTTATCATTTAAAGTATTCATGATACACATCATACATTATCATAATAAAAAGCATATGCATCATTCCAAATCATAAATATTTCAAATCATCATGGTATTAATTTGTCACATTGCATCCTACCATGCATGATCGAAACTTCTCATTTGCATACATCAAAATAAATTCATGAATATCTCATGCATTCATATCATCACTTGAGGAATATTGAAAAAGAAATAATTGGGTGATGAGATAAATATTTCATGAATACAAAGAATTGCATAAAAATCATATCATGAATACAAGGAATACAAGTCACAATCATTCAAGAGAAAAATCATTATTCATTTTCAATTCATTCAATTTGATAAATCAAGATCATGATTTTGATAAAACTCATTTCAATTTTAAGTCATCAAAATCATTTCTATGGCTCACAAAACATAAATAGATTCATGATTTCATTGATAATATATTTTCCCCCTTTTTAAGTGTTTCATTTTAAGTGATCGATTTCATGTTAGCATGCCTTTTCTTTTATGAAAACATGCATCAAAAAAATTTTTTTTTTTTTAAAGCCACTGTTATTATCATGAAAATCGATAATCAAGAATCACCATAATTTCAAAAATATATACTCATTAATCATAACTTCAAATTGAACATGATTTCATATACTCAAAATCGAGAAATAACAATGGAAATCAACATGATACACATTATTACTTCTCAACCACATATAACTTGATTTCATAATGTATTTTTAATCAAAATCATTTTGTCTATCATAAACAAGCAATTTTCATGATTATTTTCAAAATTACTAGAATGATAAGCATGATTCCTAATTTTTTCTATTTTCATTATAAAATTATTAAACATGTAATTTTTAAGAAAAGAAAAATGCATTATGAAAAGCATTATGTAATTTCAAAGTAAATTAAAGGCATTTTGATTACCTCAGCGTCGAAAGGCGTAAAGGCGTAGTTTGCCACCTCGCCTTTGTTGATTTTCTCCTCGTCTTCGGAGGAGCTCGATTCATCCCAATTTTTGTTCTTCTTCTTGCGTTCAAAGCAAGTAGTTCCGTTCTTTTTACATTTTAATTTTTGTTTCATTTGTAGTTTAAGTTCACCATCACTTGAGCTTATGCTCGAGTGGTCTTCAAATGTTCTATGTCCCAAATCCTTCTTGTTCTTTGGAAGGTGGTTCTCAAGTTCTTCACGTGCATTGCACGTCATTTCATATGTGATCAATGAACCAATTAGTTCTTCAAGTGGAAATTGGTTCAAGTTTTTCGATTCTTGAATAGCAGTTACTTTTGAATCCCAAGTTTTAGAAAGTGAGCGTAAAACTTTGTTAACGAGTTCAAAATCCAAAAAGCTTTTACCAAGTGATTTTAAACCATTGACGACATCCGTAAAACGGGTGTACATGTCAACAACGGTTTCGCTTGGTTTCATATGAAAAAGCTCGAAATCATGCAGTAAAATATTAACTTTCGAGTCTTTGACTCTACTAGTTCCCTCGTGCGTAATTTTAAGAGTGCGCCAAATATCGAAAGCCGTTTCGCACAAAGAAACCCGATTGAACTCATTTTTGTCCAAAGCACAAAATAAGGCATTCATAGCCTTTGCGTTTAAAGAAAAATACTTCTTCTCTAAATCCGACCATTCGTTCATCGGTTTAGAGGGAAGTTGAAAACCGTTTTCAATGATATTCCATAAATCCAGATTTAGAGAAAGCAAGAAAACTCTCATTCGAGTTTTCCAATAAGTGTAGTCCAATCCGTTAAAGAACGGTAGACGAAAGACCGAAAAGCCCTCTTGAAGAGCCATTTCTCTCGGGTGTAAATCCGAAATGAGAAATACCCCGCTCTGATACCAATTGTTAGGATCGAGAGCACTAAGAGGGGGGGGGGGGGGTGAATTAGTGCAGCGGAAATCTTTCAGCGATTAAAAACGAAAGCTGCGTTCGTTCGATAAAAACTATTTTGATGCAAAAGCCGATTCTAAGATTACTTATGATTAAGTGCAGTTTACGTCTAAACAGAGTTTGCGTCTAAGCGCAGTTTGCGCAGTTTACGCAGTTTGCGTCTAAATGTAGTTTGCGTCTAAATGCAGATAGCATCTAAGCGCAGTTTGCATCTAAGAGCAGTTTGCGTCTAAGCTCAGATTGCGTCTAAGCGCAGTTTGCGTCTAAGCGCAGTTTGCGTCTAAGCGCAGATTGCGTCTAAGTGCAGTTTGCGTCTAAACACAGTTTTACGTCAAAACGTAGTTTACGTCTAAACGTAGATTCGGAAAGATCTGAACTTAGACACTCGTTCGTAAAAGCGCAGAAGGCAGTTTGCAGTTATAAATGGAATCAAAACGTAAGTGTAAACTGCAATGTAAAGATCGTACGAAAACACCGATTTACATCTGAATGCAGATTCGGAAAGATCAGAACTTAGAAACTTGTTCGTAAAAGCGCAGAGAGCAGTAGCTATGTAGGAGGTTTGCAGTAATGATAAAGTGCTAAAAATAAAAGCAAACCAGAGATTTAGAGTGGTTCGGTCAGTCTTGACCTACTCCACTTTTGGCTTCCTCCACCGACGAGGTCACCGACGTCAACTAGAAGCCTTCCTTCAATAGGCGAAGGCCAACCACCCTCTTATAGATTCACTCCTTTTTAAGGGCTTAGGAGACAACCCTTACAGAAGTTTTCTCTCCTCTCTTTACAATTCAAACTTTGAAGAACAGAAAGAGGAGAACTAACAGTTTTGAGCTCTAAGAATCATAGAAAGATAGCAAGATTTCGTGTGTGTGATCTGTATCTTTTCAGTGCTAAATGGGTGGGGTATTTATAGGCCCCAACCCAGTTCAAATTTGGAGCTCAAAACGATCAAATCCCGGAATTCCGGGATCAGGCGGTTGCACCTCCTAACTGGGGCGGTTGCACCGCTTGGCAGAGCTCGAAGACTGAGCCTCTGGGCGATGCCACCTCTGTCAGGGGCGATTGCACCTCTCTGCCAAAGCTCGAAGACCGAGCTCAGGCGGTTGCACCGCCTGACTGGAGAGGTTGCACCGCCTAGTAGAGCTCGAAACTTGAGCTCTGGCGGTGCTACCTCTTGACAGAAGAGGTTGCACCGCCCAGTCTCGCTCGGAGACTGAGCCCTGGGCGGTTGCACCTCTTGGCTGGGGCGGTTGCACCACCCAGTCTCGCTAGGAGACATAGCCTGGGCGGTGCTACCTCCCTGCCTGGGCGGTTGCACCTCCCACAGCAACCTGGGTCCGAATGGGTTAAACCATTCGACCCAATTTGAGTTCTTCAGGGGCCCAGTTGCCCCAGGATTAAGCTAATGGGATCACCTCCCATTTCTAACTTAATCAAAGTGCTAACTACGATTATTTCCTAAGACATATTCTGCAGCTTGCTTCGGTGCATCACTCGCTTCTTCCGGCGAGTTTCCGACGAACTTCCGTCGATCATCCGATGAACCCTCGGTGATGCTCTTGCGGACTTCTGGCAAACTCCTAGACTGCGACGATCCACTTGGCAAGTTCCGACGAGCTCCTTTGGCAAGCTTCTGGACTTCTCGGATTTGTTCCCGTAGAACCTCCGACGACTGTCCGAACTTCCGTCGAGCTCTCGAACTCCCAACGTGATCATGGTCATGACTCCGGCGCAACTCCTGCTGCATGTCTTACTTTCATCGTAGTCAATCCTGCACACTCAAAACAAAAACTTCGATCGAGACAATTAATCCTAAGCAATTAACCAAGTTGTCCGACATGTCATTGGTCCCTCGACGCTTCGTCCGATTCTTCGGCGCATCGTCCTTTCCTGCAGCCTATTGCCCAATTGGCCAGTTGACTCCGCAACTCCGATATCCTTGGCACAATACCCGCTCTTCTTGGCCCGATGCCCAAGTCCACGGCCCGAAGCCTTCTGTCGATACGTCGACCGATCCACCGGCCCGACGTCCAATCTTCTGACATGTTCTTCCGGCACAACATGATGTTCCTGCTTTTATTGTCTCATCCTGATCGAAGCACCCTGCGTCACTCAAAACATAAATTAAATCATAAACATATATCAAGTAGTTTCATCATCAAAATACGAGATTCAACATAAGGAAGTGTGTTGGATCTTAGCTAGTGAGCTTAGAGAAGTATGTTAGATCTTCGGTCATATGTCTTGAGCATCTACTATCAAGGTACCATCTCTTGCTCCTAGCTTTCAATTGTAAACATATCTATAATAAAGAGGGTTTTCTTTTAGGTACACATTTAACCTTGAATCCCTCATTAATAGATCTACCTATCTTAACTATTGACATTAAGTTATTAATAGTTTATTTAGGAACCCAAACTAATTTATGTAGACTATATTTTTTAAATAAACATCTATAAGCATAATATCTAAATCTACCACAAAAATTATATTTATTTCCGGGAGAAACATGTAATGCAGGTCCTTTAACGAAGATAGTTGGTTTTTATTAAGTATTACTCACAAAGCTAATTTCTTTCTTTCTACGAACATAACCCTTATTAGCAAGGATCATGTTTAAAGATTTGTTACCTATTTTAATTTTTTTAAGTGTTTCTTGTAGTAAAATATTTTCTTTCTTAAATGAATCAAACTCTTTACCCTTAATGCAAAGAGTTAACATGCTATTATCATGCTCAATTTTAAAATTTTTAAATTTACTAGAGAGAGAAGCATGATTATTTTTTAACAACTTATATTTTTTACTAACTAGCTTACATTCATTATATAAATCATTAAAAGCATTAAGTAAATCATCATAAGCTAAATGAGATTCGATTAAGTCACTTACCTCATCATTAAGCATCATTAGAGCGTAATTTGTAATTTCGTCTTTATTAGTTTATTCCTTGTCTTTAGATACATTTGAATCATCTCAAGTTGCTTTGAGCATCTTTTTTTCTTTGGTAGCTTCTTCTTCACTTGGGGACATTCATTTTTGAAGTGTCATCGGCTTTCTACATTCATAATATATCATTGTATCCTTTTTGGGTTCATTAGTATTCTTAGTATCTTGTTTTATCATAGTGTCCAAGTTGCTTTGAGCATCTTTTTTTTCTTTGGTAGCTTCTTCTTCACTTTGGGGCATTCATTTTTTAAGTGTCCTCGGTTTCTTGCATTCATAACATATCACTGTGTCCTTTTTGGGTTTATTTTTATTCTTAGTATTTTATTTTGTTTTATTCCATTTTATTTTTTAAAAATTTTCTTATAATGAGTACCAAGTCATTATCATCATCATCATCATCATCATCATCATCATCATCACTTGAGTTTTCTCTCAAGTGGTCTTATTTGGTTCTAAATGTTATAACCTTCATGTTTTTTGGAAGGTTGTTCTCATGTTCATCATGTGCCATAAATGTCATTTCATAGGTCATTAAAGATCCAATAAGTTCTTCAAGCAGAAAGTTGTTCAAGTTCTTTGCTTATTGTATTATCGTTACTTTAAGATCACAACTTTTTGGAATGGATCTTAATATTTTGCTAACAAGTTCAAAATTAGAAAAACTTTTATCAAGTGCTTTCAAATTATCATCATCATCACTTGAGTTTTCTCTCAAATGGTCTTCTTTAGTTCCAAGTGTCATAACCTTCTTATTCTTTGGAAGATTGTTCTCCTATTCATCATATGTAACAAATGTTATTTCATAGGTCATTAAAGACTCGATAAGTTCTTCAAGTGGAAAGTTATTCAAGTCATTTGCTTCTTGTATTGTCATTACTTTATGATCACAACATTTTGGAATGGATCTTAGTATTTTGTTAACAAGTTCAAAATTAGAAAAACTTTTACTAAGTGCTTTCAAACTATTGATAACATTCGTAAAACAGGTGTACATGTCTTCAATGGTCTCGCTTGATTTTATTCAAAACAACTCATTACTATATACTAAAAGATTAATTTTTGATTTATTAACCCTACTTGTCCCTTTGTGTGTGACTTCGAGTGTGTGTCAAATATCATGCACAGTTTTACATATAGAAACCTGATTAAATTCATTTTTATCAAGAGCATAAAATAAAGCGCTCATCGTTTTAGCATTCAATGAGAAAAGTCTTCTTCTCCAAATCATTCCATTCGTTCATTAGAAGACTTTTTAAAAATCGCTTTTAATAATATTACATAAATTGAAATCCATAGAGAGTAAGAAAATTCTCATTTGAGTTTTTCAATATATGTAGTTTATCCCATTAAACATAGGAGGATGAGTGATAGAAATGTTGAATCTCGTATTTTGATGATGAAACTACTTGATATATGTTTATGATTTAATCTGCGTTTTGAGTGACGCATGATGCTTTGATCAGGATGAGACAATTAAAGCAGGAAAATCATGTTGTGCCGAAGGAACATGTCAGAAGATTGGACGTCGGGCCGGTGAATCGGTCGACGTATCGACAGAAGGCTTCGGGCCGTGGACTCGGGCATCGGGCCAAGAAGAGCGGGTATTGTGCCAAGGATATCGGAGTTGCGGAGTTAACTGGCCGATTGGGCAATAGGCTGCACGAGAGGACGATGCGCCGAAGAATCGGACGGAGCGTCGAGGGACCAATGACATGTCGGACAACTTGGTTAATTGCTTAGGATTAATTGTCTCGATTGAAGTTTTGTTTTGTTGTGCAGGATTAACTATGATAACAATGAAGACATAAAGCGAAACAAAGTATCGGAGTCAAGCGCGAAGGATTTGTTGCGAGTTCGAGAGTTCGACGGAAGTCCGAAGGTTCGTCGGGAATGCTACCGGAACTAGCCGAGAATGAGTTGGGAGCTTGCCGAAGGGTTTTTCGGAAGCTCGCCGGAAGGTTCGTTGGAAGTTCACGGAGCTCGCCGAGAAAGATCGGAGCTTGCCGACGAAGCTCGTTGGAACTCGCTAAGATCAAATCGTGAAGTCTAGGAGCTTGCCGGGAGTCCGCAGAATGGTTTCCGAGAGTTCATCGGAAGACCGCCGGAAGTTTGCCGGAAGCTCGCTAGAAGAAGTCTTGACTTGCGGACTTTGTAAATAGCTTAGAAAATGTCTTTAAATTCATAGTTAGCACGTTAATTAGGGTTAGGATTAGGTGTTAATCCTATAACCCAAGTAGGGGCCAATTAGGCCCAAGTTCGGACTGGTTTGGACCAAGTTTGGAGCCAAACCAAGTGAGCTGGAATAGTGAAAGAGGTGCAACCGCCCCAGCCAAGAGGTGCAACCGCCCAGGCCATGTCTTCCAGCGGGACTGGGCGGTGCAACCGCCCCAGCCAAGAGGTGCAACCGCCCAGGGCTCAGTCTCCAAGCGAGACTGGGCGGTGCAACCTCCTCTGTCAAGAGGTAGCACCGCCAGAGCTCAAGTTTCGAGCTCTGCCAAGAGGTGCAACCACCGAGCTCGGTCTTCGAGCTCTGGCAGAGAGGTGCAACCTCTTTGGACAGGAGATGCATCGCTTGAGCTCGGTCTTCGAGCTCTGGCAGAGAGGTGCAACCACCTCTGGCAGAGAGGTGCAACCACCTCTGGCAGAGAGGTGCATCAGCCTGAGCTCAGTTTCGAGCTCTGCCAGGTGATGCAACCACCGAGCTCAGACTTCGAGCTCTGCCAGGTGATGCAACTACTGAGCTCAGTCTTCGAGCTCTGGCAGAGAGGTGCAATCGCCTGAGCTCAGTCTACGAGCTCTGCCAGGCGGTGCCACCTCTCCAGTCAAGAGGTGCAACCGCTTGATCCCGGAATTCCGGGATGTGATCGTTTTAAGCTCCAAATTTGAATTGGGTTGGGGCCTATAAATACCCTACCCATTCAACACTGAAAGGATATAGATCCACACCGAATTCTTGATCTTTTCAGTGATTCTAAGAGCTCAAATTTGTGTAAAGTCCTAAAGTTCTCCTCCTTCTGTTCTTCAAGTCTTGAGTTGTAAAGAGAGGAGAGAAAGGATCTGTAAAGGTTGTCTCCTGAGCCTGTCAAAAGGAGAGAAACTGTAAAAGGGCAGTTAGCCTTCGCCCATTGAAGGAAGGCAGCTAGTTGACGTCGGTGACCTCGTCGGAGGAGGAAGCCAAAAGTGGAGTAGGTCAAGACTGACCGAACCACTCTAAATCTCTGGTTTGCTTTTACCTTGAGCACTTTATCATTACTGCAAACCTCCTACATTGCTACTGCCCTCTGCGCCTTTACGAACGAGTTTCTAAGCTCTGATCTTTCAGAATCTGCATTCAAACGTAAATCGTGTTTTCGTACGATCTTCACACTGCAGTTTACGCTTACATTCGGATTCCATTTATAACTGCAAATTGCTTTCTACGTAAAACGCTTTTCAAGATTCAAAACTGCTTTAAGACGCAAAACTACATTTAGACGTAAAATTACGTTTAGACGTAAAACTGCGTTTAGACGCAAAACTGCGTTTAGACGTAAAACTGCGTTTAGACGTAAAACTACGTTTAGACGTAAAACTGCGTTTAGACGTAAAACTGCGTTTAGACGCAAAACTACGTTTAGACGTAAAACTGCGTTTAGACGCAAAACTGCGTTTAGACGTAAAACTGCGTTTAGACGTAAAACTGCGTTTAGACGTAAAACTGCGTTTGGACGTAAAACTGAGTTTAGACGCAAACTGCGCTTAGACGCAAACTGTGCTTAGACGCAAACTGTGTTTAGACGCAAACTGCGCTTAGACGCAAAACTGCGCTTAGACGCAAACTGCACTGTGATTCTGCTTTTATATCGAAATCATTTTTTATCGGATGAACGCAGCTTTCATTTTTAAATTACTGTAAGATTTCCGCTGCACTAATTCACCCCCCCCCTCTTAGTGCTCTCGATCCTAACAAGAAAGACTCTCTTGATTGTCAATAAAAGTCATTTATCTTAGGTGTTAAACTAAACGAGAAAAACTTTAAAATCTCGTTCGATAAAAACCAATTACGAGTGTTCTTGACTTAAAGTAAGTACAAGGTAGAGTGAGTAATAAAATAAGTAAATAATAAAGATAAATAACAAAGATTAGAACATATCAGATTTATAATGGTTCGATTGTCGTGACCTATGTCCACTCCCATTTTCTCCTCTATTGAGGCCATTGGCATTCACTAACGATTTTCCTTCAATAGGCATTCACCAACTTGCTAGTCATATGTGCCTTGCAAGCCAATCACATGAGTGATGACACATGTGATATGATACACATTCTTTTTTCTTATTATATTTTGATATTTTATTACTCTATATTACTTGTTATATATATGTATATATATTGTAATGTCGATAGATCTGTGAAATGATAATCAGATCATAATAAGATCACGATAATAAGACTGATTTACCTTTAAACACAAACCTTAAATAATTCTAGTCATAGATTACTCGAGAGGAACATCGAGATAACTGGATATACTAGTATATTTTATACTCGTCCATATGATGGAGGCAGTTAGTCTCATATATACTCGTGTGAGGATACTATGGCTACAATACAGGTGCTCACCTAATTGATTCGCTCACAAAATATTGGATGGTCAATAATACCTCATTATTAGATAGTGATTTTGTTGTCCCAATGGTGTACTTGATCCTTAGACTTGAGACACTTAATGATGCCATATATGAGTATTTCATTCTTTGATACCAAACTTATAGGCCTAGAAGTTCTAGATCTAACACAACTAATCATCGGGAGTGGTAGCCAAGTTTATGAGGATTATTAAGTGTCAATAAATGATCATCCACTCTAGGTATCATGAGAGGAATATATCATGTATTCTTGCTCAGACAAATCTCTAGCCAGGGTTATTCGGATTGAGAGAGAAAGAGTTCTCCAAGAGAATCCAATTAGAGTAAGACTCGAGTAGAAATTGTATAGGTCTGATAGTTCCATATTCGGTATATGATCTTTGGGATATTAGATGGATGAGAGACTATAAATACACAGTAACTAAGGACAAATAAGTCCAATTGATTGGATTTTCCTATATCGTTTGGGGACTACGGCGTAGTGGCCTAGTACGTCTACAATCGATGAGTCGAGTGAATTATTATAGAGATAATAATTCATTGAGCCAGAATGAGTTCTGACAGGTATGACTCATGGCTAGCTCGATATTGGGCTTAGAGGATCATACACATATGGTAGACATTACGACGAGTAGAGGTTCGGATATAAGATATCCACTAGAGCCCCTATCTTATTCGATATTCAATAAGCCCCTGAATTATTGAATCCTATGGATGAGATCCAATGAGAGCTAATGAGAGATTATTGGATAGAGATCCACTAATATAAGAGGCTTGGGTAGTTGGATAGAAATCTAGTACCTAATAAGGTAAGATCTATTAAGGTTAAGTTAACAAGAGACCTTTATAAATAGGAAGGAATCAAAGGCTTATAGGCTAGAGGTTTCTTGATTGCACCTCCTATTTTCCTCTCTCCTTCTCCTCCTTAGATAGTAGGTGTGGAGATTTTGGTAGTGATTTGAGGAGTATCGTCATAGCCCTACTCTATAGATCATCGCTAGAGAGGAGGACGCTTGACCTCCTTCATCATCTCCTATAGATCTATAAGGATTCTAGGATATATGATATCCCTAGGTAACAAAATTATCTCAAGCGTGGTTTTTAGTTTCACGAATTTTGAGTACCAATCTTTGCATGATGATGAATACCTTTTTGAAAAATTTGGGGTTTTTGTTTTCTGTTCTTTTACTACGCATGTGATGTCGCTCCTAGATTTCCCTACACAACTATCCTCTTACAATTCTTTCTCCTTTTCATAGGTTTAGGAGATAACCTTTACAAGCCTCACATTTTTCTTAGAATGATCATAAATCTTAAGGAAGAGGAGGAGGAGGACACTTAGTATTTTTTTAAGACTTTTATAATAAAAAATGTTAAGACTTTTGTTCACTTTTCGTGCTTTTTTATGCATAAAAAGTGAGATATTTATAGGCCCCAAATGACTTCAAAAATGGAGTCAAAAAATATCTTATCCCGGGTTTTCGATGTACTGGTGGTACCACCGACAATACTAAGTGGTACCATCGATAATACTGGGTAATACTAGATCTGTAGGGATTCAAAAATATATGATCTCCCTAGGTAACGAAATTATCTCGCGTATGGTTTTTAGTTTCACGGATTTTAAGCATTAATCTTTACATGACGATGAACACCTTTTTGGAAAATTTAGAGTTTTTGTTTTCTGTTCTTTTGCTACACATGTGATGTCGCTCGTAGATTTTCCTACATAACTACCCTCTTATAATTCTTTCTCCTTTTCATAAGTTTAGGAGATAACCTTTACAAGCCTCATACTTCTCTTAGAATGATCACAAATCTTAAGGAGGAGGAGGAAGACATTTAGCATTTTTTTCAAGACTTTTACAATTAAAAATGTTAAGACTTTTTGTTCACATTTCATATTTTTTTCATGCATAAAAAGTGAGATATTTATATGTCCACTTCATGGAGCAAAAAAGTATCTCATCCTAGGTTTCTGAGGTATTAGTAATTTCACTGACAATACTGGGTGGTACCATCGCTTGCACCTTTGACAACTAGTGGTACTACCATTAGTTTGAGCGGTATAACCATATGACAAAGCCTTGGAGATTGGGCTCTAGTAGTATCATCGCCTGACAACATTAACTATAGGCAGTACCATCGCTTAGACAATGCTTGGGAGGCTGAGTCTTAGGTGGTGCCACCACTTGGGCCAACTAAGGGTCATTGAATGAGTCTTTCTTTTAGTCCAAAATAGCTCAAACTCAAGCCCAATTGGCCCATAATTGAGTTAGTAGAATATACCCAAACGTAACTCAAATTGAGACCTAAGATAAGAACTTAGTAAATCTAAGTTGTTTGGCTTATCATTTGTTTATCCGAACTCCGGACGAATTTTCAGCAAACTTCTGACACATCGTTCGATCCATCGACAAGTTGACTCCTACAATTTTCGATCTTGGCACAACATCCGATTCTTTTGGCTTAATACCCGTTTTCTGACTCCGGCCCAATGTCTAATTCTTTTTACTTCAATCGTTTTGCTTTTTTTTGATCGAAATTAATTCTGCATCACTTTTTTCTCAAATAACACATTGGATCATAAATTCATTAATTAATTTCATAATCAAAATTTGAGATTCAACATCTTTAAAAGTAATTATTCTTTAATATATTCGACTCTTAAAAATTTAACTTCAATGAATACTATTTAATCAAAAATTAATTTAAGCTTCACAAGAATTTTATAGAATAATAGATGTGCAATTTTTGTAAGGTTTGAGGCACTAAGACAAACTGTGAAGTAAGATATGACTTCGGCTCCGAATCAATATCTCGAATAATTCCTCTCCCTATTAATAAATGTAGAGTAAAGTTCGTGATGCACCAATTTGCACATTGGATTGCATGGATTACATGCTCCAACTCCCCTAATCATTGCCAACCACCAAATATGACTGTGTCTTCATCCACATAGCTTTCAGCTAACAATTAATTAATTTATAAAGAGGTGGATGCCATCAATTGGTGTTCATTTCAACATCAGCTTGGAATGGAAAACTAGCTGAAGGATTGCCAACATCCATTGGCGTTCATTTCAACATCGGCTTGCTAAATGGTGGACTTCGCATGTGTGTTTTAGCTCATCGCCCCATGAGATCTACCGAGTGCACCAAATAGAACATATCGCATGCATTATTGGAGAACCTTGCAGGCCCCGCTCCCCCGCTCATTTCGGCGATTGATGAGTTGCTCAGACCTCACAGCACATTACAATAGCATTAGGTAGGCCTAACTCCATGCCGATTCCATTGTCAACCCCTCACCTTCCTATAAGATCACACCGTTGTGGATGAAGCTATGAAAGAGAAAAAGATGGACGAGTTCAGCTTCCCCACCATCGTGACGGAACACGAGCTCATCCCCGACCTCCCGTTCCCCAGCCTTGCCGCCACCTCCCTCTGGTTCCACTCCCCCGAGGCAGACAGCAGCCAGCTCCGTCGAAGCTTCTCCGAGGGAGGCGCCCACATCGCCACCACATGCCGAAGAGCCCTCCGGCCGAGCTCCCCCGCGGTGCTCAGCGACTACGGCTGCAGCGGCGAAGAGGAGAGGATGGACATGCTCTGGGAGGACTTCAACGAGGAGTTCTATCGCGCCGGGGACCCGCGGGGCGCGGCGGGGAGGAGATCGATGGGCATGGACGTACTGGCCGGTGAAGGAGGCTTGCTGGCCAAGAAGGAGCTGCGGCTGGAGGTGTCGAAGAGCCGCCCCCTGCGCCGGAAACCTGCCATTGTGGTGATGCTAAGGATGCTGAAGAAGATGTTCATCGCGCAGAAGACTCACTCTGATGGCAGAAAGCCGAAGCAACAAAAGTAGGAGAGTTGAGTTCCTTCGATGCAGCAGCTGATTTATTTGCAAGACGACGCTACAAACAACGTTAAGAGGGATGGAGGTCGATTTCAAGTTTCAGTAGAAAAAAAGCCTATATATATATATATATATATATATATATATATATATATATATATATATATATAACAAATTTTAATTAATACGATACTTCAAAGCATTGGATGATATTTTTGAAACATTTGCTACCAAATGCTTTCTTTTTGAATGATAAATTATTTTTTATTAATTATTTTCCAACAAAATATATAATAACGGCAAGGAAGGGTTTCAAACACTTCGAATGCGTTACGGGAGTGGGGTTCGGGGATCGACGCCATCTCGCCACACCCCTTTTCGCCGCTGCCTCTTCTGGGCCAATTCGCTCCAACCCTACCCCCTCGAGGTCATCTCCGCCGATTTCCACTCCCTCACCTTCGTTCGCCCTCGAAGAGCTGGTAAGAGTCCTTCCCTCACTCGCTCTCTAAATCAAAAGCCTCACTGGGCCTATGATCGATAATTCTGTTTCTAATCTTATTACATTCACTCGATTCCTGTCGTTCTTTCTCAAGCTATGTTGCACGCACCCGTGTGGCTCTGTTCTGATCTCAAATACCACTACATGATTAACTAGCAATGATCTACCTTTTAAGACATATGTAGAAGATTCTTTTAGTTTCTTCTTTTCATGGATACTGCGGCTCTGTTGCTCTTTTATTCGCTGGAGTGTTTTTTGATCTTGACATACAAACAAAGGGTTATGTAGCTAGTGAGTGCATATATCAATATATGTTTAGCTCGCCCTTGATTGTTTTCACGACATGCGCTGCATGTTTTCCTAATAACATATACAAAGTTGTAAGCTACGTAAGGTAAAGATCGCAGAATTCTGCTTTCTTGAGTTTCTGTCTCACAAAAAACCTTAATTTCATGCTAAATAATTTTTTAGTTAGAAGATTTTTGTGCAATTCTTTCAGTGATTCATCACGTCATTTTGTTCTTATGAAAGATTTTCCAGTAATCTTCATTCAACGAATGAGTAAAACCTCATATCTGTATATTTATATTAGGGAGATTACATTGAATTTGGTGGCTCATGGTCTGAATTTGTTGATTACCTCGGATCATCTGTGTCTTGCAGTCAACAAAATGTAGGCTTTGGTGAGACTTTATATTCTTTCCTAGACATCCTTGTGCATGTTCCACATCAAGCTGTGTTGCTTTACTACAAAAATTCCATTGCAAATCTCAATAAAGTTTGCTATCTAACTGCTAAGTATAATTTTCATGCAGCATGTTGAGGAAATTTTGATGGCCTCTGTAAAAGTTAAATATAGGTCAACTGTAATTAGCATATTGCCTCGTTCAAGTAGATTTAGGCATATATTTTTTCTCCATAAATTAGTTCTCTCATTCTGTGGTATGAGAATTCGAACCTTCAACTTAGAGGGAATAAAGTACACCACCAATACACTAATTGGTTAGGTTGCAACAATGTACCCCTTGACATATGTGAGTTTGGTAGAAGATTGAGTTTATTGACTTACTAGCCTCTTAAATTCATGGATAATTCGACAGTTCTGATCCTTTTTCAAATCACATCTTTGTCAAGCCTCGTATTAGTAGATAATTGAGGAGCGATAGACGATAAGAGAGTAATGGCTCCTATACTGATGATTAAGTTAGTTTGTAAGGCATAGATGATTAAGTTCTCGGTACTAATTAGATCAACAGATGCCAAATTCTTATCCATAAGATCGTGTCTACAGCTTCGTTCACTAGTTAAGCTGTGGCCATCTTTTAGATGGTTGGAATATGCTTATAACTCATCGACAATTAGTGTTGTTGAAAGGAGACTTAAGTGAAGTTAAACCAAGTAGTTAATGGATAAAATTCGTATTAAACCAAATTCTCGATGGATCAAATTAAACACTGATGGTGAAGGGTGGATTGTCAGGATGTAGATCAGTCGAGGGGAGCAGCTTTAAGAATAAACTCGTGGTTATCTAGGGAAGAATTAGACAAGCTGCAACAATGGGCATCGAACATCTTATATTTGAAGTAAGCAATAAGACTTTGATCAGAGGAGGAGGATCCTCCATGGCACCTTATCAATATCTTTCGAAATTTATTTTTATTATATAAAAAATTCATGAGAATAGAATTTTCTCATGGGGAAGTGGTCAACCCACATATGCACAATCATGTAGGTTGGATCGAATGTGGAATGCCAATTGATCATCCGATCTGCATTCATTGTTATGTTCGAATGAGCTTGGTCAAAGTTACATTAGCACTTTTTTTTTACTTTTTGAAAAAAAAATTCGTGGGTGCTTAGGATTTATCTTATTTCAATCGGTTTGTGATACACTTTAATATAGTTTGAAAGGACCAGTTTGTTTCGGATTTTGTAATTTGATTGGGAGCCTCAATCGTCCCTTTAATTTAGTTGGAGGAATCAAAGCCTAAGCTCGATTAGCCATGCAATGTTGAGTACATTATCTGAAAGAACTTGACAGCTCAAATCAAGATGCTTTCTGCAAGCCAAAGCTTGAGCCTTGCCATTGGCTGTAATTGAAGCCCCAGGCTGAAACATGAGATAAAGACCAATCTTTAAACTATGTTAAACAGCTTATTAGTTCTGACCAAGCCTTTTAAGACATGCTTGCTGGCCGACCACGTGTCATTCGTGGATTTGATTTTGATTATCTTACGCTAGAAGATTATTAACTGAGAAAAAAAAAATCCTATATAGTATTCACATTATAGAACATGATTTCAACTTGAAAAAAAAAAGATTATTATTGTCCTAATTACTTAGATTAGTCTTATTGTTCTCATACGATTGTATCTAATGAAGGCTAGATGAATTTATTATTATTGAGTTCGACTTAAGAGTATTTTAGAGCATGTGAACTCTCACTAGTCATCTACAAAGATAAACATTTGGAATACTAATGAAAAATATATTTTTATGAATATGATCCGGTAAAATTTGAATTCTAAGACTTTTCACTCTGTTGGTACCACCTTAAATTTTTTATCAACGGTCGTTACATCCAAAATTTAAGTCTATAGATAAGACATGATATTAATTTATCTTCTTAATAGATCATCATAATTTTCTGCACTCAAATCCACATTTTCTTGTAACAAGCATAATTTCTTCACTGGCTAATGTTACATGTATGTCGACATATCTCAATTATTTGATTGTGATGTACAAGAAGTCGTCTTTTCGGTTCGCATAAAAACAAAAACATGGTTTCCAATTAGACAAACCAAAGTGGACCCACCATATTATTAGGTTTGTGATTTGTGAGAGACAAAAAAATGTGAAATATGAGAGTATAAAAAAATTGTGGAAAAGTATCAAACGAGTCAGTTTACGATATTAAATAAATTGAATTTTGTTTATGACGTTTAGTTTTAGTTTATTGAAGTATTGGACTTCAAAATTAGGTTTTAGTTTGGTTTATTGTTACCCCCCGCCGTTTCACAGCCATACGCGTCGCTGTTATCGTGAACGAGGCGTGCTCTTGCAAACGCGCACATAATACGCGTGCCACGCACGCGCAAGACCAAATGTGACACGTGCGTTTCCACTTGTTTCTTCAGTCGTCGCCACGTCGTCGCGTAAGGTGGCGCGTGAGGTCGTTCGGCGTGGCTTTAGCGTTTCCGTTGTCGGTATTCCCGTTCAAAGTAACAAACTCGACGCCTTGTGCTGATTGCCTCGGGAACTGTGCCAATCCATAGCCATCCCTCCATTCTCCCTCGTGATCGCTTCCTCTTCCCCTCGTCCGTCCGTCCGTCCGTGGCGGGGCTTCTCTTCGTCCGGAACGGGAGCTCGGATCCCGGTCTTCGATCAGGCGACCGCGTTTCTTTGGTTCGTATGGCGATCGGTGGTCATTCTGTATGTATTGCTCGTCTCCATGGTTCAGTCTTTGGGCTTTCGACCAAGTTTTGGTTGGAAATTTCCTACTGTGGGGGGAAAAACAGGAGCGTGACGAAGGTTTTCTTTTATTTTCTAGTCTTTTCTCGAGTATCACTGGCGGCAGTGATCGAACCATCGCGCGCCCCCTTTTCCCAATTTTGTTTATTTAGGGTCTTCAACTTTCGGGCAATCACCCAGAATCATCATCATGTCGTTCTTAAGGCGTTATTTAGTAGCAAGCGTTGATTTTTTATGTTTTTGTTCTTATTTTCAGAAAGAAGTTAGAATTATGGGCTACAATTGATGGTTAGTGAAATTGCTTAGCTGTTATCCTGTTTCTTTGGTGATTCTCATTGTTTTCTTGACAAGCTTGGAAAGAGAAGGAAGAGACGATTGTGAAGAATTGTGGTTGATTTTTTTGTTTGTGTTGTCTAATCTTTGCAGAGGTTCTGCTGATATGTCTGGTGGGAGTCCCGCGTCCGTAGATTTAGAGGTGTGGTTCAATAGCCTCATAGTTTCAGGTGACGGGGGGAAGATGGAGAGGTCAGCAGTGGCTATTGCAGGTTGGAAGGACCTACCTACGGAGCTGCTGCTTAGAATTCTTTCGCTCCTCGATGATAGCACCGTGTTTGTGGCTTCGTCTGTTTGCAAAGGCTGGAGGATTGCCCTGTGCCTGGGGCTTACAAGTTTCTCCCTATCATGGTACTGATTAATCTGTTTCTTGTTTCTTCTTTTTATTTGTCCCCAGTGTTCACTCCCTGCCAAATGCTGGCCCTGTTAGAGGTGTTGCCTATTGATCGGTAGGTGAAGTCATGGATTTTTGGGAGTAATACTGCTGAATTATAGATGAAGTGACCACCGGCAACAATTTATATTGTGTTTACAGTTAATATAAATTTTCTTGTGGAAGATTTGTAGGTGTTTTCATTGAACAATAGTTATATAGCTGGTCAAATAAGTCTTTTTGATAACTGGAATTGCAATTTCACTGTTGCAGGTGCAAAAATAACATGAACAATCTCGTGCAATCAGTCATCCCCAAGTTTGTGAAGCTGCAGGTTTTATCTCTTCGACAAAATTACAGACTTCAACTCGAGGATGGTGCTGTTGAGACAATTTCTAATTATTGCCATGACTTGAAGGATTTAGACCTTAGCAAAAGCCGTAAACTGAGCGATCGCTCTTTATATAATTTGGCCCATGGATGCCCCTGTCTAACAAAGCTCAACATCAGTGGGTGCTCAGCTTTTAGTGATTCTGCCCTTGCACATCTAGCTAGTTGCTGTAGAAACCTAAAATATTTGAATCTTTGTGGATGTGTGAAGGCTACATCTGACAAAGCTCTACAGGTGTGGTACTTTCATTTGGTTTGATCAACTTTTTTTATCTTTCGAGATTTTTTTCCTCCATTAACCTACTAGATATTTGAGTGCAGGCTATTTCATACCATTGCAATGAGTTGCAATCTTTGAATCTGGGTTGGTGTGACTGT